>NC_050180.1:19159676-19289676 GCF_008315115.2 Sander lucioperca
TAAACATTAGACTTGCTAGACATCAGCATGTTCACGTTGTCATTGGTAGCATGCGGACGTTAGGATTTAGCTAAAGTCACAGCGGTGCTTTGAGCTAAATGCTAAATACAGCCTCACAGCGATGCTATGACTGTAGACTCTTGTTATCATAAATATGAACGTTTTTAACATGAACATTTGGAAGAATCACACTCAAATACAATTTAAAAAAAACAATGCTGGAGCCATCATCTCATGAACTATTTCACGTAGTGAGAGTATTGGGGAAAAACTTTGTATTTTTAATCAATTTACAATTTTCCAAAATACGTATGTTAAGTGTGTAACCTTAGCTGCTGCTTCTGCAATTTGGTATCGGAGAGCAAGTCTTAACACTTTGAAACATTTAATGAGGAACATGTACGCTCTCACTTTTCTTAAAATATTGATAAATAGACCAAAATACTCTGAACAGGTTTTATACATAACGATTTTGCACTCTCACTAAAAGAAGATGGGACAGACAAAGAGCCTTGATCATTTCCAGGCTATCCTACTCTTTATTTAATGCAAATTACAGTACCAGGGAACTATTCCTCAGAGCACGCAGAGGGAGTATTTACAGAGGTGCACATTTAGCATACCTTCACAGAACAAAAGAAAAAAAAAAAAAAAATGAAATAAAAATGTCAGTCACAAACAGAGGCATTCAAGTAGTAGTATTGTTATACAGGATGTTTGTTGTATTTTCTATGATTTTTCTTTTCTTTAACCCCAGTTAGCATATCAAACTAGTATATATGCTAGTACTTGCTCATCTTCTTTTTTGGTAACCTTTGTGGTGTTTTATTGAACTGGAGTTAGGGCTAGGGTGAGGTGGTCAAACTTTCTGGTGGAGAGTAGCAACACGTTCATGAATGCAAAATTACAGCAAGCAGGAGACGAGAGAGGCTACATGACTCGAACCCTTAGGTGCTACTGAATCCCCCCTCCTAGTATGCAGACAGGAAGGAGAACAAGCAAGAGGACAGAGGAACAACCAAATATCCAGAGAGAGAGAAAGAGACAGAGACAGAATACATTACTGCCCCTGAGGATGGCTCATCACAACTACATCTTGTTTGGCTTTGGTAACGGAACCAACACTGTGAGTAATACAGAAACTGTACTGTATATTTACAGTATATGAGGCCTTTTTAACCCCTGCTGCCATCCACAACGACCCCCCCCCCAACCCACTTCATGCCCCGGAGCCCATGCCAGGACTGTGGTATGCAGGTTTGTGCGTGCATGTGTGTCCAAGATAAAACATCTATTAAAATAAACACTCATCTACTTGTATCTTCAGTCAAGGAAAAAAAAATCCTTAAAATGTCTGTATATTACAATAAGTGTGCAATGAAGGGGGAAGCTGTGCGAGTGGGGGGGATTAGAATGTGTGTGTGCATGTGTTGCAGGACATTCAACAGCACCGAAGGGAGAGTCACAATTGGGGGGGAGGGGGGTGTGAAACAAGGCGAAGGTGTATGAAAGCAAAGGCACTCCAAACTATAGTTACACTATACATGACTAGTTCTTGTTACAATAATACAGCTGTCATCTACTGTACAGGTAAGATTGAACATATGGCTGGATAAAGCTGATCATCATCATCAACAATATCCATGAACAACATCAGTTTTGCCTTGATTGTTTTGTTTTTAAATCTATTTTTTTTTTTTTTTTTTTTTCCATTTCATTCCCTACCCTTTGTCATCTTTGTTTTTGCTCATAAACAGTACATGGGTCTGCAAATATACATACCTTGGCAACATGGAAAAAAGAATCAACACAACAACATAAAAAACATACAAGTCAGAATTTTGGTGAGGAGCATTTATACTGTATATACACTTTTTTTTTTTTTTACGTGAGTATTCTCTGTAAGGAAGTCGTTCGACACTGTACCGAGTGGCTCTATGTGCGGCAGGTGGAGGAGAAAGAACACTAGGCTAACACTTCAGTCAGTGGTCACAACATGAGAGAGTCAGAGGTGAGCCGAGGGACCACCGCCGGGACTTCTCAAGGAGTTGAGGAAAAGAAGTGTTAAGAAACATCTTGAATTCTTCACAGAGACGGAGAGCAAGAGCTAGAGGGGGGGGGGGGGGGGGTGTCTAGACACTGCACTGCCACAGAAACACTGTTACAGACAGTCGGTGCAAAGATGGGGAATAGAGCAATGCCCTAAAACCATCTACAGCCTTATACAGACAACACAGGAGAACAGGGAAGTGACTGCTGGAATCTAACAACACTCCAGCAAAGAAAACAAAAACACCACCTTATCTATATCTATTGTCTTTAGGCAGCAGCAAATATTGCCACTGCTCTGCCAGATATGAGCTCACCATAAATGATTTCTGAACCATTGTAGTTAATATACATATATCTATATATACTTTTTATACATAAGGAAAAGTAATATATAAACTGTGTATGTATGTACGCATGTTTGTTTTGTATGTATATATTATACAAGCACACAGGACCAGATACATGTCACATCCATCGCACATGGCAATCCAAAAACATCTGCCCAGGAGTACAAAACAAAAATTAAAAACAAGGTCGAGTAAAACAACTTTTCTGACCATTTAAAAACAACCCGAGCAAAAAAAAAAAATAAAAAAAAATAAAATAAAACCTGTCCAAACGTTACCCCTGCAAGTGGACTGCTTCTTTCCACATATATCAGGATCATCATGCACCCATGTGTGTGTGAGTTTATGAGTGTGTACGTGTGTATACCCGTGCGTGAGCCTCATGCCTTGTCTGCGGAAGTGGAGGTGAGAAGGGAGAGGGCGGGGTGACCCCCGGGTGATCCTAACCATACTCAGGCCATGCACTACAGGAGAAACCAAAGGGGGGGGGGGGGGATCAACCAGGGGACACATGGGGTCAGAGGTCAAAGGATGCAGAAAAATGGGACAATGTGGTGGAGGACAAAGGAGGAAGGCCAGATAGGGAGAGGGCCAAGGGGGGACAGCTTAGGACTTTTTTCTACAGATTGTCCTCTTACAAACATTAGCAGGCTAGCATTGTGTATACATTTACAGTGTACTTTTATCCATAGTACAGTCGACAACACCTCTGGCCCTGCACTTTCCTTCCCCCGTTGAAAGGGCACGGAGAGACGCCTTTGACGGAGGATGGAGTAGAGTTCAAACAGCTGGATGAGGGGGGCCAGTCAGGGATAAAAGAGGCAGACTAGGGATGCGTGGTTTGTGGTCATGGCATGGGGCTGTTGGCTAGCTGTTGAACCCGGGCTGCTTCAGCATCGCTCCGCTGCTTTCAGGGAGGAGAGCAGGGCAGAGCAGAGCTGAGCAGAGCGGAGCTCACCCCCTGCCCGGGGCAATGGAGAGGCCGTGGGTCGGGGCTGAGACCGGGGGGCGGGGCGGGTCATCTGTGGGCTCAGGAGGTGGAGTTGGAGGCCGAGGCAGAGGCGGTGGTGGTGCTGGGACCTCGCTCTGTGCTGCTGCCATCTGTGGACAGGAAGAGGAGATGATCAGTTACAGTTACAAACAAATAAGTAAGGAGATAAGTAGTTACAAGTAGGGAACGAGTTAACCCTTAACAACCAACTGAAGCTGCTCAGTGATTACAGGTCACACTGGGCTCCTAGGCATACATGTGTGAAACTGAGCCAGTGTGTTTCAATGTTGTGGAAAATGTCAGCAACCGACTCTCTCTGGTCAAACCAACAACTTGCATAGCAGCCTTTAGTGCCCACAGTGCTGTTTATACACCAACTTTTAGCATAAGTTAAAATCTACACAGCTTGCAATACTTAAAATGAAATATCTTGACCACAAGAGCTTAACACTATATTTCAAGTCAGCAGCAATATAAGTCACAACCAGTACTTCCAACAGATAAAAAGAGCCTTCAAGCTGCATTAAAGAAGTGCTTGTTAAAGGAAGCGTGACTCTAACCTGTAGTGGCAGAGGTGTTAGTTGGGGTAGAGGCAGCGGCCTGGCTGCGGGCGTGGGCAGGGATGAGTATGGAGGCCAAAGAGGGATTACTGGATAACTCTGAAAGAGAAAGAAAAAGTTACCAGTTCAAAGTTAAAGTTCATGCAACTCCTGGATAGATAGCAGACACAGATCACAATACATGTTAGCCATCGATGGAAGAGGTGATTTTTAGAAGAAGCACGGAATATATTCTAGTGGTAAGAGGTAACTAATGCTTAATAATGCTGAACAGTTTGAGATCTGTGTGAATAATACTATTGAAAATCTGATGGCAAAAAAACAGATGACACAGGAGATTATTTCTGTCAAATTTCCAAGTAGTGTGTTAAATACTTACTTAAAGGGTATATAGGCTAGCATTTCACATTATGAGAACACCTATTCATAGAAAAAGGCTGAGGCATACAGCAGAAGCTCAGTCATTAGTGTTCACGAATACAAATAGGATCACTTCTGAAAAACGTACAAAGACACTGATACCAGTCAATTTTACCAATGCCAATATGTTTTGAAACTGGAAAAATTACTACATTAAACGCTTAGTTGCTCAACAGAAAATGTATCAGCAACTATTCTGATAATTGATTAACTGTTAGTCATTTTGTTAAGCAAATATTTGTCGGTTTACTTTAGTCTTCTATACTAATAAACAGAATATCTTCTGTGTGTGCATACCCTGGGTGGTGAAATTGAAGAGGGAGGGCTTCTCTCTCCCATTGGGCAGTTTGACGTTGGGGTCGCGCAGCTCGTCAAAGAAGGAGTGTGCGCAGGCCTCTAGAGGGGTGAGGCGGGCCGTGGGCGTGTATTCCAGCAGGCGAGAGCACAGGGCGATGGCCTCTGGAGGTGTACGCGGCCGGAACACCTGGACAACAGTTAGACACAAATACGGATGTCAGCAGTTACCACATGAAGTCTGTTCTCAAGTGTTAAACAAAAACACACAGACACACAGACACAGACACAGACACAGACACACACACACACACACACACACACACACACAAAATGAACTTGTGCTTGAAAATGAAAAAATTATATATATTTTATAAAGCCTAATGTACTCAGTCAAATGTGATAGTTTGTTGTGAGTGAATGAATGAATGAATGAATGTCATTGATTGCTGCAGCAGTGAACAGTCATATTGACTGAATGCAGTTACACAGAACAACCACAGCACGGCGCCTGAGAGGCCAACAGGAGGACCTGCTGCTGCCTGCTGATTGGATGACTGTTATCCAATCAGCAGGGTGGGACTGCTGAGGGAAGCCAGATGTCCCTTTACTGTTCCCTACCTGTTTTATTTTCACCATGAATTAAAACAGCTAAACTGTGAGCATGAAGTGGAGAACCTGTCTTTAATAAACTGAAAGATAACGCAGAGCAAGTAAGAACTGGCTGAGCAGGATGGACTTTTGTGGTTCCTCATGCAACAAATTGTCAAGAACCAAGGAAGAAACTCTTCTTTTTTTTTTTAGCTTGATAGATATTTTCAGTTTAAACAGCTGAATTTGAAAGGATATTGTGGCATTTCCTTAATCCACGACTTTGTCTGAAAAATGTAAATGTGACAGTTGCTACCTTTCTCAAGACTGTTCAAAAAGGAGCAAAAACAAGAGCACTCCTCAGATTATTTCATAGAAACCTTAGAATGCTTCACATGAATAAGAAAACTATTAAAAAAGTTTTATGACAACTATGTAAGATTGAGTCTTTGTGTTTTATCAGTCATTCTTAATAGCTCAGAGCGGGCTATGAAGGCCTCATGCAGCTCTGTTGGGTAGATGTGGTGGATGGTTGGGAGCAGCATGCAGGTACAGTATGTTGACAACACAAGCATGGAGACGAGAGATGCAGCAGCGGTGGATCTTAGAGAAGTAAAAGGGCTCCTGTACCTGTTGACTCACCTTAGTCCAAGGATGTGCCTTAATCTGGGGGAATTTGAACTCAGTGTAGTTGGGGTTCATCTCACGGATCTGCTCTCGGGTTGGAGTGCCGAGAACCTGGTAAGAACAGGACAGACAAGAACGTGACACAATGTGTCTTTAACGTGAATTAATCATCACTTGTGAAAAAGAAACGGACCCCTTCAGTATTTTTACTGTATATGAAGACTTTTACACCCTGTGGGTCACCCCGGTCATTACCTTTATAATTTCAACCAACTGATCCACTCCACTGTCACCAGGGAATATTGGTTGTCCTAGCAACAGCTCTGCCAGCACGCAGCCAGCTGACCACACATCTAAACAGGAAAAAGCAGGTCACAAAAAAGGAAAAAGAAGTCCGATACAGGCAAAAGAGGGCCAGAGAGGACCACGCTCCTCTGGATATCTAGCAAATAATACAGAACATCTGATTACTATTGTCTTTTTCAATGTGTTTATATTTCATAATCAAATACAATCACGAGTAACATATAATATAATATATTTGCTAAGGTTAAGCTTATTTAGTGTCTTAAGGGTTAAAGTGTTGACTGTGACAGCTGGAGTCAGCCTACCTATGCTGGAAGTGTAGTCAGTGGCACCAAAGATGAGCTCCGGGGCTCGATAGTAGCGAGAGCAGATGTAGGACACATTGGGCTCTCCGCGGACAAGCTGCTTAGCACTGCACACAAAATCAAAGCACATAATCGTTATCATCACCATATTGCATATAACACTGCATGTTGGCTAACAGAAGGGAAATATGAACCGAAAGGAAAGCCTTGTCATTGGGATTCACACAGAAGAGTGTGTAAGTGAAAACCAGAGTATTGCTAGAATTGTGAAGGAACATTACACGTTTAAGCTCTTCAGATGGACACTTTACAGTCCCTTTAAATGCTAGGAAAAATCTGACCACTGTTGATGGAACATGACGTGGTTACTGAGTCTCACCTGCCAAAGTCGCAAAGCTTGAGCACGGCAGTCTCTGGATCCAGGAGCAGATTCTGGGGCTTGATGTCCCGATGACAGATCCCAAACGAATGGATGTAAGCCAGGCTCCTGAACAGCTGGTACATGTATAACTGCACACAGAAACACATCAGGTTAAGCCTACACAAACAGCAAGCTTAGTTTTCAGAACAGGGTTCAACTTTGGAAACAACCACTTAAGAATCAACTGCAGCCCAGTCAAACACAGATGTGCCTGCAACTGCAAGTCCTTTTTTCTCCTCGCTGATTCTATCAGAAACTAGTGATTTTGGTGATTAGGGATATACAGTGTGTATACAAAAACTGATTCTCATGTCCTTTGTGCAAAATATGTTTAGCTATCATTAAATCTTTTAAACCAACATTTCAAATAAAAGCAGGCAACATCTTTTTAACATGTTTTCTTGTGAGATGACAAAAATTGCTTCTTTGTATTAATTTCATGAGCCAACATGCAAGGTCTTCTCATCCCACATTTCCTGTACTGATTAATTTTTATATTGGTGCGTGTCGTTAAAAAGGTAACGGAGTGCTTCCTCTGCTGTGTGGGACTAATTAACTGGCAGTGTTTTTTTTCAATTACGGCATTTCACTGAGATAGGAACATCATTTAAACTGAAGAGACAGGAAACGTGCAATGTTTGCCTTTGCAAAAATTATTATTAGTCAGTGAAATATTCCAAAAGTGACAACTGATCGGTGCACAGTGTGGAACAGAGACCTCATATTTGGAGATGGGTAATATGCAGTGCTGTGAAAATATTTGGATATAATATACTGTATTCTACTGAGATAGTATTGAGGATGTAATACGATTACATCTTGTGTGGGAGTTTGATTAAATATTGTCTTTCCCAGGATGCCAGGTTTTGTTAATAAAGTGGACACACACACACACACACACACACACACACACACACACACACACACACACACACACTTAAATACCTTGACATAAACCATGGGCAGAGTCTGTTTGGCTCGGCTGTAGTGTCTGGCCACTCTGTAGACAGTCTCAGGAACGTAATCCAGAACCAAATTCAGATACACTTCATCTTTCTGTTGGAGAGGAGCAAAAACATGGACACACAGAATATTAGTATGAAAAATAGTTTTATAATCTATGATAAACGTGGCTGGGTTGGACAGTGGGTAAAGCAGGCGCACATATACTGAGAGGTTTATGCCTCGACGCAGAGGTCCAGGGTTCGAATGCGACCTGTGACGATTTCCTGCATGTCTTCCCCCTCTCTCGCCCCTTTCTCACTTAGCTGTCTTGTCAAAAAATTAAAGGCGGAAAAACCCCAAAAAATAATCTATAAAAAAAAAATAAAAAATCTATGATAAACTGCAATGTCAAGCAGAAAAGTTAAACACCTAGTCACCTACAAATGTGCACATCCATGCACATTTCAGCTGCCTAATATGTCAATTTATTTAGCTGTTAACTGTTCTATTATTTTTCCCACCCCTTCCTCTTCCCTCTCTGTGTCTGCAGTTAGGTCAAGCTATTTGTGAGCTGATGTTTTTTCGCAGTCTTACTGGGAATCCATTGTATAGGACTCATCCCCCAAGGGCAGGAAACACACAACCATGTGTCATGACGTCCTGTACTCCAACAGTGGCCGCAGACAATGATATCATTTCCTGGTTGGAGGAGGCCTGTGTTGGAGGGCGGGGTTGTGCACGATCTACTCTGGAGCACAGTGACCCTGAAAGGATGCTGTATGTGAGGCTTCTCCACCCAATTATTCTAGCACTTCCTTTTTCCTTTGATTCTGACCAGAGTTAGCCAGCAGTGAGTCATCGGGGGTGTTCCTTGTGAATCTACTGTGTTGTTTGAGATCAAGTCAAATCTCACTCACAGCTCGTACTGAAATGAAACACAAAACACCTAGATTCACAAAGGAACTCACTCACACATTCATGCTGTCCCTAATGGTTTGTTAGGAGTAACAGCCTAGACTTCAGATGAAAACACTTTGGCCTGATTAATGGGACGAATACATGAGCAAGGGTGATTTAATCATCATTTTATCAATCATTTCCCTCAACAGCATTTAAAGGATAAGTCAAGCAATATTATAGACTACCTTCTGTCCAGAAATCACATTTAAATACCAAAACCAACAATGGTTAAGTCAATCCCTAAATATTTACTGACCTCCCTGCTCTGCTTGTGACACTCAAGCCCATTGGTTCCTACTTTTTAAATTTTTTTTTTTTTTTTTTTCAAAAGGCTCCTAAATATATAGTTTTAATTTTTAAAACATGCTCAGTAATTACCTTAAACAGCTGGGTACTGTAGTTGTTTAACTCAGCAGTAGTAAATAGTGCATTAGGCGGGGACTATTTTCAGCAGTGGATTAATACACATTTGTAAACACCATTTTGTATCACCATACTATAGCCAGGAGTGTTTTGAGTCACACTGGCACATAGAAAACACATCTGTAATGAAATGTGTTTAGTGGTCACTAGGGCTGAACGATTTTTGAAAATAATCTAATTGCGATTGCAATTCGATATTCAATTACTTTTTTAAGCTCTTTGTCTTCTGTATTATTCAACAAAGACAAACAATAAATCATTTTATAGTATGAACAACACACAATTACACACTAGACGGTTAAACAGTGTATTTATTTACAGTGCACAGAGAGGAGCTGCCTCCAGCCCCTCCCCCTCGTGAAGTTGCGTGCCGTGTGCATGACACCGAACGTTGCACTTGCTCAGAGAGGCTATCGTTACGTTAGCATGTTGCTGGTGTTCTTGCCGTGGGATTAACTGTACTAATAAAACTGTTGAAACACCGCAGCCCCTCTGCTGTGAAAGCTCCCCGAACGTCATTTATCAGTCTGATTGTTACCCCTCTCAGTGGCAGCTCCTCCACTCATATCTTTATAACGGAGCTAACCGCTAACCGGAGCTAACGCCAATCAGAGCTAATCGTTGCCAACCGAGCCTTCAGTTCTGCGTGCCTGTATCCATTAACTGCATGTATGGACTCGAGCCCGAATAAAACCCTTCATTTTATTAAAATGGCTGTAAAAGTTTTAAACTACAACTCAGAGTTGTTTGAATGACAGTAATCAGCTCAAGGTACGGCGTAGCATTAGCGTGCTAAGTTATGCTTTTTCTGCGGAGTGCAGACTGATTCATTGTTGCCAACTCTTTTCCAATGAAAGTCGCTAGCACCAGCTCCAAAAGTCGCTAGATGACGTCATACGCTCATTTACATATTTTTGACGTCATTACGCAATCATTTGTATAAAGCTTAGTGGTTGTGTCAGCAAGGTAGATAGAAAGAAATATAACTCTTTAGCCAAATAATCACAAATTCAATACAGGAATTTATTTTACCTTATAATTATTACTTAGGTAGCCTATCTTTGAAGTAAAAAAATGAAATTCTACAAAGGGAGGGAAAAAGATCGATAAAGAATTCTCAAAGAAGGCTGGCTTGCCCAGGTCCAGGCCAGCTCAGCGGCGTCTTTCTCCCGTCGCGTCCTGCTGTCTGTCCTACCTCCACCGGCCCCCGCACACCCTGTCCCCCTCCCCTTCTACCTGCCTGCACACTGTGCGCAGTGCTGCTGCACATGAGGAGAGAGGGGAGAGACTGCTCCTCTGCTCCTCTGTCACAGAACAGAAGACTGTTTTGGTGGCTACAATACCTCGCGTGCTCGCTGGACAATACTGGTGACTTTTCTACAGAAAGTCGCCAGATTTGTCGCTAGTCGCTTTTTTGAAAAAAAGTCGCTAAGGGGGTCTGAAAAGTCGCTAAACCTAGCGACAAAGTCGCTAAGTTGGCAACAGTGGACTGATTAGCTCTTGCGAGTCACGTGACCAAATCGCAGCCTTTGCGATTAGGAAATCGCGTTTTAACATATCGTGATATTATTGCAAATGCAATTAATCGTTCAGCCCTAGTGGTCACTCGGTGTTTGAGAGGATAGCACTATAGAGCTGGATGTCGTTTCTCATGGAACCAGTACTGTTAACCAGTTTCCAACCATTAAACACACACCTGTGAGATATACTGTCTTGGGGTAATGTGACAGGGCTTCAAACCTGAATTAATTTAATTATTCTCTCCCTCCTATTTGGTCTGGTACCGGGTGTCCGTATCCCTTTGCCTCCCCTATCTGTTAGCAGTGTTAACAGTCTGCCCAACATGCAGCGCAGGCGGTGGACGGAGCTGGCTCCCTGCAGGTCTGCAAAGCACGATGAGCGAGCTAGGCCTGTGAAGAGCTCCCAGACAGACTAGGTGGTATAATTATGTCAGCTCAATGCCCTGCTTTGTACTGACTGCTCGCTCCCTCTCACACTCAGACAATTAGATACATATATGGTGACTGAATGAAATGGGCCGTGAGGACTGGGAGACACAAACAGATACAGATATCAGTGACGATGAGCAGCATTTCTGAAACAGCTCTCAGACACGGGTAGCTTCGTTTGCACACTCATCCGTCATTGGCATCACCCTTCCCCCTAACACTCATTCTCTGTGTGTCTCTCTCCTCTAGCTGTGTGCGTGTGTGTGCGTGTGTGTGTGTGTGTGTGTGTGTGTGTGTGCACCCACAAGCAAAACACTCATTGATAACATCTGTGACGAATAGAGGGCCGCCCCGCCTCCTGCTAGCGCGATCAAAGCTATATTTAGCCTAGCAACAGCGATTACTCACTTCCTGCCTCACTACAAAGCCACTTCCTTTGCGTGTTCCCAGATGGTTAGCAAGGTGGGGATCTGATTGGCTCCTTTGTCACGCCCGGCTAAATAATTCAACCTCTAATTTGCTGAGAAAAACTGCTTGCACCTGAATAACTTTTAACAGCTATATATCAACATCAATTGCTATGCTACACTGTGTAAGAGAAGGATATTGATGGAATCTGTGCAGCAATATACAGTATGCATGTCAGTTTCTACATGTGTAGCTTATATTAGCTTGTGGGTTTGTGCTTCCTGGTCATGTGCCCTGAGTACGATTGCCATAAGTGACACACGCATTACAAAAGTCAGCACTTGACATAATGCATAAATCCATATGATTACAGATAAATAGTGTTAATGGATCTGTGAAATCAAGGAGCACAGACAGAGGCACAGGAAGAGGTAGAGGGACATATGGTGAGTGAAGTATCCTTATTTTGGAACACAGTAATGAAGACAGTTGCAACGTCAGCCTACGGATCTAAGAATAAGTCTAGAAATATCTGCTATGGCCACAGTCAGGCACTGGCATTGCCATACACTCTCACTTGGCAAATCCTGTAGGTCTGCTGACTACACACCAGACCTGGCTCATTACCCACAAGCAATGCTGTTCATCCACAGTCTGTCTATTAACATCTGTATGTGTATATGTTAGAATACTGGCCACTAGAGAGCAACATTGGGATGTCGAGGGGCACATTAACCTGCAGTCTTTCCCCTAGGTTGACTGCAGCAATTTTTAAAAAATGTTGATGACACTGTACAGCATCGGGGGGAGGTTCAACGGCTTTGACTTTGACTGTTTTGCGTTACGCAATTACTGGATATAACGTATGAGCTGGGCAATAGATTGATATTATATTGATATCGTGATATGAGACTAGATATCGTCTTAGATTTTGGATATCGTAATATCATAATATGGCGTAAGTGTTGTCTTTGGGCGCCCGGATAGCTCAGTTGGTAGAACGGGCGCCCATATACAGAGGTTTACTCCTTGGCGCAGTGGGTCCAGGTTCGACTCCGACCTGCGGCCCTTTGCTGCATGTCATTCCCAGTCTATCTCCCCTTTAATTTGTTCAGCTGTCCTGTCAATAAAGGCCTAAAAATGCCCTGATAAGTGTTGTCTTTTCCTGGTTTTAAAGGCTGCATTACAGTTAAGTTATGTCATTTTCTGAACTTACCAGACTGTTGTAACTGTTCTATTATTTGCCTTTACCCACTTAGTCATTATATCCACATAACTGATGATTATTTATCAAAAATCTCATTGTGTAAATATTTTGTGGAAGCACCAATAGTCAACACTACAATATCGTTGCGGTATCGGTATCGAGGTATTTGGTAAAAATATCGTGATATTTGATTTTCTGATATCGACCAGGCCATTCCTGGAGCAACAGCAAATTGCTTACATGGACATCGCACATGAGACGAGACTAGACAACGCCGCCGTCATTAAACTGAGGTGATATCTTGCAATATCGTTGACGAAAAAGAAAACACACACACACAAACACACACACAGGCCCGGTGGGTAGCGCACTGCCATGAGTCCATGAGGCAACTGTCTGATTACTCCACATTTTAATTGTGATATTTTGTGACTAAATTCTGAATCTGAGCACAATGAGTAGCACAATGTCTTCCTCTGATGTAGAAGTAGCCTACACTGTAAGTCAGTAGTAGGCTATACAGTGGAGTTGCATATTAAGTGGTTTGGGGTCCTTCTGTAAGTAATTTTGGGGTACAATTTGGTTTTGGAGAATTCTACAACCAGCAATACCACAGGCCAAGCAATCGGCCTGTTCCAAACAGGCACATTTTCAACGGGCACTGTACTAATTTAATCAAATTACCACGCCACTCATTACCAGTCACACACAGGAAAGCTATTTGGTTTCTGGGTCTCTGTGCAAATAATAATTGTGTAATTGCTTCTAGTAGTCTGTTGTGTGCACTGGACTTAACAGAAACTGGAGGTAGAGGATGGATACCCGGCGGGGTTCGGACAGACAGTTGCTTAATAAAATCGGGCTTTCCACACAAACAAACGTACGTGTGTCATTAGTATGAGAAAAAAACGAGATTTTAACTCTGTTGGGCTCGGGTCGTGCTCGGACATAAATATCTTAATGCCTGTCAGGCTCGGGCCGGATTCGGTTACTGCTCTGTCGGCGGGCCGGGCTCGAACAGAAAAATGCGGCCCCGATCCGCACTCTAACTGGAGGACAGGTGGGGTCAACAATGTTTTTACCCCGAGGCCCCCTAGTGGGTTAATCCTGCCATGCCTCCAATGTTTTCTTAATTTTGTAATTCATATTAGTTATTTATGTCAATGTAATAAACACAACAATTGTTTTTTATTTTGCATATTTTGAAGAGGTAAAAGTTAAACCGCTATTTGCCTACCTGTCTACGCTGTTTGGACCTGTGGCCTTCTGTTTGAACAGTATTATACAAGTGGTTAAAGGGTAAAAGCACACTGTGTGTGTCGAGCACGCTACATGCCAGCAGTTACATAAGACTACCTGGGCACATGCTGGCAGCTACAGTTGCAGCAGTCCTAGTCTGGTTCACAGCTGCATGAATCCTCCCATTAGGACACCACCAGCACCTACACACACCAGACCTTATCTTATCTCGGCCTTGCCTACACATCTGTAATCTATCAACTTGTCTGCAACTTTCCATCTATCCCCTAACCTCCCTATCCAGGTGACATTACCTTTTGCCTACTTCCCTAGCCTCCCCCACTCTCTTTTCTAAGTCAAGGCTCTATGGGTGGTAAATCCCCATACCAACAACACGTTGCCAGTCTCCATAATTAGCCTGGAGGGATACCGTTAGGGGGAAGAGGAGGAGGTAGAAATGGATACATGGAAGGTGGACACACGGGGGGGGCGGGATTTAAAAGGTGTAAAGGTGAAAGTAATAAAAGATAAAATAGTGGATTATCAAAATAAGAAAATACTGTGATTGCGAAAGTCAAGTTGGGAAGGTGTAGGGTCATGTGACAAGTCACCGTTGACAGTGTGTCAGTACACCAAGAATTAGCTGCCATTCCCAGAGGTCAGTGACCACATGGCATAAGGCGAGGGGTGGGAACTGGGTGGAGCTTACAGCACGGAGGGGAGGGCTCGGGTGAGTCTATAATTAACTGATACCCTCTGGTCTGACAAATAGATTCTGCCTACCCTACCCATCTCTCAGCCATCTTTCCTCCCACCCAACCCTCATCATCACCTCCCCTCTATAAGCCTGCACAGCTTTCCTTGGCCTCGGTAGGTGTGCAACATGGAAGCATTCCTAACTGCAGAGTCATGGGTATAGTCCCATCAGCGTGTCTGCCAGGTTCATGTCTATATTTGACATGTGGACCTCTGCCTGCTTGTCAGCTAGTTGAATGACCTAGTCCAGCCTTGTAGTCTCCAGGGGACCTCCAATGGTTGACAGAGACAGGCAGCATGGCCGCGCCACAATCAGAGAGAGGGACTTCCCTGTCACAATCCAATGTATGCACTAATGAATTTGTTAAGGCCAGGGGAAAGACATATGATGGGAGATGGTGCAGCTGACAGAAAGAGTTCAAAAGGCAACACAGGCAATACAAAAAAACTCAAAGAGGCAGAAAAGTCCCAGGAAAAGAAAACCGACTATGGCTGAAAAACGATGGCATTAATGTGAGTTTTAATTTCTTACTATTGTGATTATTAATAGTCATGACATTCCTGAACATGGGAGAAAGCTCAATTATTTTACTACTCTGACTGAAGCCAAGGGCTCAATAATGTAAAACACTCAGTAAGCCCAGGGAACCTTAAGGTGCTCTTGAAGATGAAAAAGCGAGTATTTAAAATAAGAATATTCTATTTGGTGAAACTAAAATTGCAGTGTGGTATTAAACAATTAAATATGCAGCCCAGAGACAACCCTCAGACACACTCAGCCAACTGACCTTGTCTCCACTGGAGTAGAAGAAGTAGCGCAGGCGGACTATGTTGCAGTGGTCCAACTTCCTCATGATCTGCAGCTCACGGTTCTGCACAAAACAAAAACACAAATGACACGTTACATTTTTCACATTACATCTAGGTTTCATGCTCATGATTCAAGAAGTGAGTCTGTGGACCTTATGGCCCTTGAAAGCTTTCTATAGGACCCACAGCACAATAACGGACAGTTAAGTGTTATCTACCTAGAAGTTAGTTACATGTCACTAGCATGGTTTAACAGTACGGCTGCTTTATGGCCATACAGAATATTGCTTTAAAAAAAACTTCATATTGCTGTGTCTTGTGACAAAAAACACATGCCACTAATCTCCTGTGAAACAATCATCTTATCAGGGTCATTTATTGCTATACGAAAGCATAAATCCCACGGGCTAAAACATGACGTCACAATTACGTATTGTAGATGTCTGTTCACATCAAAATCAGCAATAATTACAGGGGGGGAAAGCAAAACGAGTTCACAACACAGACCTAGAGCAGAAACACTTCTACGTAAGAAAAAGATGCAAAAATGTACGTGTTAAAATGAACGTGTTAAAGGAAAAATTGCCTTGAGGCCTTGTAGTGTGACGAGCCACGGGCCCTCACAGGGCCACTAGAACAAGATGTAAGCATTGAACCCTGGTAGAGCACTCCATCTATATTCATATACAGTGTGTTCATGCAGGAAATGGTTGTGCATAAGGACTTCAACATTCTCAAGGGAGGGCAGCAATTTAAGCATTACATAAAGCTCTAACAGATTCATTACAGTTCATATTTTCTCCCCTTCTGCGTGTCTCCTCTCCTTCCCCCCTCTTTATTACAGTGCTTTGGGTTGACTTGTGTAACATTTGGAGAGTGTGGACTCCACTGCAGAAACTGCATGGGGAATGGTCACAGAAAACAAAAAGCAGAATACAGGGACACAAGTTAACATCAGACTGTGGCGGAGTAGTGGAGTCACTACATAATAGTCTGGCTTTTGTTTTTGAAGTTGTGAGCAGCTTGAATAGTAGAATGAGGAGTTTTGTACTATTGATTGTTGTACAAAAGCAGCATGGCGCACCCACACTGACTGCAGTGACATGCATACTAATATTCCTAATATGAGATTTATTACAGCAAGGATGTCAGGATGTGGATTTACATAATATGATCACTTGCTTGTCCCTCATTATTTGCATAAATCAAAATCTGCATAATATGCAAGCTAAAATTTCAGGTGCTTTATATTTCGGATTATCCGTTTCTGTCAACATCAAAGTGTTTACATGTAGAAACTCAATGGAGTGGAAAACATAAATAATATATATAACAAGAATGTAATCAGCTTACAGCCTACATTTATTGAGTAACTCCAACTGACAAGTGTGAGTGACTAACCAGTAGTCTAGGTCTAGGTCCATAGTTGGACTGCATTTATATAGCGCCTTTCTACCTTACCGGACAAGGCGCTTTCCAAGTTGCCTCTCATTCACCCATTCACACACACATTCATACCCTGATGGTGGCGGAGCCGCCATGCCAGGCGCTGGCCTGCCATCAGCAGCAACTTTGGGTTCAGTGTCTTGCTCAAGAACACTTTGACATGCGGACAGGAGGAGCCAGGGATCGAACCGTCAAAGTTTAAAGGACGACCCGCTTAACCCCCTGAGCCACAGGCATCAGGTTTTGTGTAAAAGAAAAGCACACAGGTTGACCCTGTACTGGTTAACATGGGTTCAACACAGGACAGGTTCAACACAGGTTCAAAGGAGACCAGCTCATGAACTGCCATGACTGACTGAACACATAACTGAATAAGAAGCCATTAAGGTAATTGACCAACGAACCCACCAACCTCTTAAGAGTGAAAAGATCATTTGTGAAATGTAAAAAAAAAAAAATTGACTGAGGTACAATTCCATGTGTTTTGTGGTACCAAACATTCCAAATATGCCAAATATTCTCTGGTTCCAGCCTATACATTGTGTACATTTTCTTTGCCTTATGTGATAGTAAACTAAAAATCTTTAGCTTTAAAAAAAAAAAAAGAAAAAAGTATTTTGAAGAGGCCACCCTGGACTTTTTAAATTGACAAAATAATCAGAAGATAAATAGAAAATTTGCAGCCCTAAAACCATTAAATGTTGTAAAATAAAGAAAAGATGAAGATCACAAGTTAGCAGAGTCCAAGGTGACTTTTTTAAATTGCTTGTTCCTTTTGACCAACAGTCTAAAATCTAAAGATATTTAGTTTACTATAATAAAAGATTAAGCAACCTAGCAAATATTCACATTTGAGAAGTAAATTTGTTGTATTTAGCTTTTAAAAAAATGACTAAATTATTTGATTGACTGATTGGGTGACTAATGAGATCCCCTGTTATGTGGGTCAAGGCCATGCTGGCTCGCAGAGGGAAACATGCTGCTGTCCTTCCACACTTTTCTGCCACTTTATGAGGATTCAATCCCCTCTCATTAATTTTTTAACAGAGCAGGGTGAGTCGTCTGTCAACTAAGCAAGACCTCATCATAGCAGCAGCAGCAGCAGCCGCATCTTGTAGCTCAATGGCCTGGTATAGACAATCAACCCAGCCTAATTCACTTACAGGCAGATGGTTCCCACAGTCCTGCCCATGCTTTTTCACCCTTTACACAATTACTACTAACACACAGACACACACACACACACACACACACACTAAAGTGACATCATAGCGTGTCGGTCACAGACTAACCATCGAATGCATTGTGCACTGCAGGCAACGCCCTCGTCTTCTTGCAGTGGCTTAATGGGAGTGTTTAAGGGTGTGCCTGTGTGTGTCTGTGTTATGTGTGAGAAAGATGGTACCATATGGAGGAGGAGCAGCAGACAGGCTGTTCAGTATAGCCCTGCCCAGCTCCAGTTATACTGCAGTCATTCCTGCTGACCTGTCATCCCCCAGTGTGTCAGCAGCCCAGCCAGCAGAGGCAGATAGAGACAGATGGAGAGAAAAGAGAAAGAGACAATACCTCAATTGCAGGCTGCTAGGAGTGCTACACCTTCATGGTGCCAATGTATACTGTCAGACAAAACCACATTCAGTTTCTAAAAAGGTTAAGAGCATAGAGGAATCACATACCACCCACACACTGTTTAACTGTTCTGCTTCGGTAACAGCTTATGTATGATATTGAATTTAGACAGTGGATCAAACTTTAAGGATAAGCCCAGTATTATTCTATATTTTTCTTATTTTCCTAAAATACCAGAAAATACTAAACCAACAATGTACAAAGCCCTGGTCATTCCAGGAAAAAATACAAAATATGTAATTCCAGAGGCTTGATAATTAAGTGACTGCTCACAAAGATAGTTGAACTACTGTAGCTGGCGAGCTAACAGCTAACACGCTAGCCTGCCAGTAACAAGCTAGCACTAGTCATGAGTTTCTTTCCATTTTCTCTGTACTGGCCGTTTACTCACCTCTGGCATTTTGTTCTCAGGGTTGTACATTATTTCATTCAGTAAAGAGTTGTTGAAGACAGGTCAAAGCACTCCGAGCTTGCTAAGTTTCTAAATGTCAGTTAGCATGTTTGTTAGCTCAGTCGCTAAAAGGACAATACGTTCACACAATTTATTCAAAAGTCTCTTTTGTTGAGCAGTTTATACTCTGAATGCAGACACAGCTTATGATATAGCTTTTAAATCAGTCTGGTGATTGGAATTTAATGATTTCCGTCCAGGCCTTTAGTCCGTCTCTAAACACTTTGTTTTCCCTGACCTGTTGTGTCTATGAGCAGCCTCAAGCCCGTTTGCTCCTACTTATGACATAAATCTTTAAAAATCACAAATACATAATTTAATTTTAAAGTGATAGCCTTAACAATCAATGTGTAGTTTTTAGCCAAAGTTACTCAAACTGTAAATTTATTGGGAACTATGTATAGCTAATACACATTTGGATCTCCAGTAAGTGTTTACAATAGCAGGATGGTGTATGTGGGATTAGGCCTGCAATGATAAAATCGCGATCTCGATTCACCCGTTCAGGATTTAATTTTTAAATGACTTCGATTTTTTTCTCCTTCAATTAATTTATTGAAAGCATTTGACATTGACATGTTTTAATTATGTAAAGATGTTCAAGGAGTTCAGATAGAGCCTGTATCAGGGCCATATTTAGTTCAATGTGTTATATGTCACTATTTTTGGTAGCCTACTGTACTTAAATGGTCAGTATGTACTTTATTTTCTTTATTCATTGAAGCCTTTATGTTTAGAGGCTTGTGGTGATGCGCAATGTGCTATAGGTGCCAAAACAAAATCTATGTTTGGTACTGCCAATTTGTTTTGTTTTGTCATTACACTTCGTGAGAAAAAAATCACTTATTGGCACGTATGTGAGGAGTCTTAGCGCTCATTTGCTTCATTTTTCGTGACAAGCTGTTCACAAGGAAGGACAGGCCGGTTAAGTAGGAACAGTAGAGAAAGTGTGAGACAGAAAAAGAGAGGAGGAGGTAACCATCTAATGAGTGAAAGACAGCTAAGGGTAGAGGCTCTGCATTCATAGCCTAAAGCTAAGCTAGCTGCTGTCTGTCCCTAGATGGGCCTTTATATAGCTTAGTTGAAGGAGAGTAATTGTACGCACATCACGTAGGTGCAAGGCTATCAGAAAACAGCATCAATGAAGAAGAGACTCTAAACAATTAGATTTCTGAATCAAATCGAGTGTGAACATTTTCTTTAGAATAAGAAATTGTGTTTTTATAAATACACAGGTGTTTATTTTTTCCTGTTTGGGATTTGATCTAGCTAACTTTTTTTTAGAGGTTTTTTCTTTTTTTTTTTTTACATGAATTTAAGATTTCTTCTATTTTTCCTCTAACTTAATACAATATATTTTTGAACGTAGGTGATGTAGTTTCTGATATATGGGATGATGGATCTGATATGTTTTAAAAAAATAACATAGGGGGTTATTTTTAATAATATGTACATACATTAGGGCTTTGACTTTTGCCCAAAAATCATATTTGAAGTTTGTTTGTTTATGAATATTAATATTCGAATATTTATTAATAATATTTTGACCATTAAATGCCTTCAGTAAGGCTTATATTGGTATCAAACTTCGTATATGTTCTGTCCACCAGAGGGCAGTGTATCAGTCAGTAGGCATGCAATGATGTTGTTAGAAGAAAAACACACTGCCACCACTGTTTTTTTTTTTAAATTAAAAGTCAGACCCTGGATTAAACACAAACAATATGCTTTCAACAGGAAGGTCGGATATTTCACCGTAGTCTACGTAAGTGGTCTGATGTTCATACTTTTGCGCTGGTGTGTGCGTCAAGCCACGTGTGTGTGTGTGTGTGTGTGTGTGTGTGTGTGTGTGTGTGTGTGTGTGTGTGTGTGTGTGTGGAGTGTGTGTGTGTGTCTGGGGAGTGTGTGTTGTGAGAGAGTGACGGTGAATACCGGTAGCTTCAGAGCGAGTAGCGACTCTATAGTCTTAGTGAGAGAAACAAAGTGTCTCCTCTTCTTTCTGACCACGGTGGGAAATCTGTAGCAGGAAAAGTTAACCCTCTCCTTGATTTTACGTTGTTTATGGAGAAAGAGAACCAGGAAATGAGTCAGGGGGAATGCGCTACCAAGCCACGGCCAAGCGACGTGCGTCGCCGCGACGTGTAGTTACATTTTGAAATGCGTGAAAAAGCCTCGGAATCTGAATTGAAAACAAGGTTTACAAGCAAACACATTTACAAAAAAATAATGCCCATAACAGGTTCGAAATTCGAATATTAAGGGCTGCCTAATATTCGTTTGAATATCAATTTTTTTTTTTATATTCGAATTATATTCGAATATCGAAGTTCGGCGTCAAAGCCCTAACATACATACAGTATGTATGTTATTTTTAAGTATGGCTTTTGTATCACCGTTTTTTTCTTCATGTACTTTTTTTACATCCTTTGTTGAATTGTTAATTGTCAGTTGTTTTGGATTACCTGCCATCGTAGAGCTTGTCAGCCTATTAATGTGCATGATGTATAAATATGGATGTTAGTAAGTAATCATTGAAGTAGACTTGAAAGACATTGTCATTATTAAAACTTTTGTGGCATGGAGTAAGTGTGAAGGTGTTACTGTTTCTTCCTTCATAAAACTTACAGCTCAACAGGACAATTCGTACAAAACAACATGGTGAAGGGAATGATTATCACACAGCTTCATAATTACCGTACAGACATGAGAACAGTATCAGTTCTCTCATCTAACTCTTAGCAAGAAAGCGAAAAACACCTACTTCTCAAAATGTCAAACTTTTCCGTTAAGGGGCCTCTTACCAATTTCTAATCTTCTCTATTATAATTACAAGATGTTTTGAGCCTAAATCTTTCAAAGAACAGAGTCACGGTGTGTAGGTCTTTCAGCGCACATATGGAAAACATTATAGTCACACATTGATGTATTGCATCATCTTAACTGTGCACTTTGGCTGTAAATGCTGTGCCTTGTTCTGTGAAAGCCAGGGAATGTGCGATACAGACACAACAAACTCAAGTGTTGCGTGTATAGAGGGGATCGACGTGACCCTGGACATAACATTCACAAACCTTTTTTTCCCCTATGGCAGGTGAAAATCTCTGCTGTTGAATTATATTGTATTATACTGAGAGATGTTACTAATAATTTGTCCAACCCAATTAACAGGGTTTCCCCTATAAATCTAAATATCCATTGTGTTTCTCCTACATTCATCCTGCAGTGACGCACTGCAGTGAGTCCATGAACGAGGCAACCTGGTAGTCTGTAAGAGCAGGCTCAGTAGTAAACAACATGCTAACGTACTGACGGATTCGGTGTTTTAGCTAGGGTTGGGTACCGAAACCTGGTGCTAATATGGCACCAGTGCTCAAACGACAGGTATCTACTGGACCGAATAGCAACGTGGATTCCAGTGCCACTAAAATGCCTGCGCTTCTCTCTGATGCTCTGAAACGGACGTTACAGGCAACAGAAGCATCGCTGCTCGTGACGCTAGTTAAGACTACACTTGACAGCAGGTAACGTTAGCCTACCATTAGCTAGTAGCTGGAGTAAACACAGTTAAAATGCTGACAGCTAACGTTAAACGGTGTAAAAGTGTGACTGTATTTCACTGTAGAGGATTCCAACACGGGGACGTAACAGTCTGCAGCTGCCGTTGTCGGAAAAACAACACAGACGGTAGTTCAATTAAAACCGGTAGCCTAAGCCCCGTTTCTGTCGTTTACAGCAATTTACCGGTGAAATAAGTTATTGTTACGAGTTTTTGTCATTACATTATTAATAAATCATTTAATTTTGACCATATTGCCTTAGCAATAAACAAACCGTTCTTTAACATCACAGCTTTAAAATGACATTTTTAGGTGGATGTAGGTGTATCTGTAGTGTATATGTCCAAAATATCAGACATAATTTTGACACTGGTCAACAGCACGTATTCGGTATTACCCAATAATATGACTGTTGCATGCACTATAAACTTTATGAGAATCTAAACAGCTGTCCTGCAGGCTTGGCAGTCTCAGGTCTTTTATCAGTGAGCTGTGAGCTAGCAGCAGGGACACTGAGGTACCCCCCCCACCCCCCGCATCAAGAGTGCAGCAAATAGAGAACAGACGATGTCGCCCCAGCCGAGAAACAACAAGCCATCAGTCAAATCTATTATAAAACACAGAAGGAGGATTCCAGCAGAGCTTTGCATGGAAGGAAATATGATGTTTCCACGGTGGCAACTGAACTAAACTTGACAGATGAGTGTTAATTATAGACAGTATATAAGAATGGACCAATAGATCCCGTTGCTCTGGACGGAGACCAGTGAAGGCCTTTAGAAGCACTTTTCCGGTGAGCGCTGAGCGTTACTGCGCAGCCTCCAACTGAGAGAAACAACGTAAATGTGACGTGAGCAACGTGTCTGAAAGTTGTAAGTCTTCTGGTAGCTGTGCCAAGAGAAATCTCAATAATTCCCAATCTAGCAGAGAAGGAGAGCGTAGGTATATGTAAGGAGATAACATGGACACAGGCTAATTATTGCTAACTAAAATGCTAGTTAACATAAGTAATTAAACTTTAACAGCTAATGTAAGTCCAAACTGCCTGCAAGCTTCTCCTGTACTATACGGTAATTCCTCTACTATGCGACAGTAAGTTGCGTGGTTATGACACAATCTTTAGCCTATTTTTATAAAAACGTATACTACGGAGCCATAACGTGAGGTAAAAGGTAATGGAGCCTTTTATACATTGTTGTGTTTCTTTAGAAATAAACAATGGACAAATAAAGTCTTTAAACGCTTCAGATGTAAAGTTATTCGCTGTCAAAGTGACGTCAAAATGAATGACAGTCAATGGAATGCTAACGGGGGGGTGATCGCTTTGTAGCATCAAAATGGCGCCATAGGAGATTCGAGCTCTGAAGCGAAGCCTACCCCCTTGGTGTTAATGGGTTCAAGTTTGTTTGTGGGAGAAAAGACCCCTACCCCCACTACAATACACACACTTCCTTCAAGAAAATACACACATTAAAGCAAGAATGTGTCAACAGGAAAAAAACAAAGAAGTTTTGCCTTTGTTTTTTCTCAGTTGGCAGCTTTACTGATCTCTCTGTTCTTGTGAAAGATCACTCCATTCATGCCTCTTTCACAGTCACTCAGTCACATTCATTAATTGGAGAAAAGAGAGAGCTTAATCATTTATATATGCTGCTTTTCTCAGTCCTCTTGTGTCTTGCTTTTAGTTGAGAAGCGAGAGAGTAGAGTAAGCTGAAAGATACATTGTGTTTGTGTGTGCATGTTTTACCTTAAACCTCTTGTCTTGCAGGACCTTCTTGATGGCCACCATCTCTCCGGAGTCGCAGAGTTTAGCCTGGTAGACAACGCCGAACGAGCCGTTGCCGATGACCTTAGTGTCCGTGTAGCTCACCTCCTGTGGCCGGTCGGGGCCTTGGCCTGGGGTGGCCACGACTGTTGTTACCTTGCCTCCATCTTTATCCCCTAAAGAGAGAGATCGAGAAATGCAGATGCTCAAAACAAAGTAGTGATATGCACAAATTCAGGTGTGGGAGAGAGAGAGCAATCTGACATTAAAGATGAGATCGATTAAGGTACTGTAAAGCATTACCAATGTCAAATAATAGTGAAAAATGCCCATCGCAAAAACCTAGGTGACATTTTCAAATAGCTTGTAGTATCCCAACAAACACTCCAAACCCCAAAGATATTACATTTACAATAATATATCTTGTAGAGTGTGACTGGAGCATCTAAAGGCTCAATAGCCACCTTGTTAGAGAAGCCAATTTGTTATTGACAGGTTGCAGATTTAAATGCCTGCTGACAAATTTCTTGGCTGAGAGAAACAGCCTCCTTCTTTAGCCACAGCCAGTTTAACCTCCCATTTGTTCCGGCAGTACTTCCTTGTAGTCAACAGCTGTGGTAGTACCGATCAGCTCCCAGCTGACTGACTGAGTGTGAATCATGGTTAAGCTCAAACAAAGCCTCCAAGCTCCAAAGCTTGTCTCTATAAGTGAATGTGAAATTTGTTTGCAGTGTTTAAGTCTACTTTGAGTAGTAGGCCATTAAAGAGCAAATATCTAGAGAAAACAAGCAAGTGTGCAACTGCTATCTTACACACTACAGAGAGAAAGACACTTGAATTCTGCAATCTGCATTGCAAGCTTTCTGAGACTATCGCCATAAAGGCCCCGGACACACAGAGCCGATAATCGGCCGTTGGACAGTCTGGCAAGGTCAGTGACTCGAGTCTGTTCGGTGTGTTCCGTGCCGTCGTCTGTCGGAGGGCCCATCAGCCTTCATTTTGGCCGATTTGACATGTATAATTGGGAGGGCGGCCACTGCCAGCAGTCGGACTCAAATGACCCATCTGATTGGTAGAGTGCTAACCCGGAAACGGGGAGCGGAATGAGCGTGACTAGAGTCTCTCAAAATCTGACGAAAATCTTTTAAACTGACCTTTGTCGATCTGAAATGAAGACAGATTCAGCAACTGCATGGCCTATTTCTCGCTTAAAATGTTTTCAGAAACACGTTTTGAACAAGCCGCCATGACAGTCTGGCTTTGAATTTCCGGAGAAACCAGACCCACGTGACGTGTTCGTCCAATCAGCTGCCGGTTTTCTTTTTTGGGCGACAATACAGATTAGCGCCGCCTGCTGTTATGGAGACGTATTACACCCCGTTGCTTTGGTGTGTTCAGAGGCACTTTTTTGACCAACTCAGGGACATTGATAAGTCCAACTGCCTTTTCTGCCGAGGGTCGCCGTCTGGTCTGTGTGTCTGCAGCTCAAGACTCATTGCCTTGGACAGATTCACCGACCACTGTGTACAGACAGACAAATGCAATTCCCAAGATTATTATCAGTGAAAAGTCAAAAGCTAACAAGACTGTATCTGATGCTAATGCACTATAGATCGGAATCTGCTTTCACGTGCCCCTCCTCCCCTTTATGCCTTCCTCTCTAGTCAGTCAGCAGCTGGCTCTGCTCCCCTGAGATCCCGACGTGGAGGCTTTTCCTGTTTAAGTGGGCTCCCTCCCCACAGAAGTGTCAAGGAGCAAAATTCACATTAGCTGGCAGTTAAAAGAACAACCTGGCAAGATTGTGTGTCGCGTGCCACAAATGTGTGCCTGCTCCTTACTTCCAATCCCTTGACAGGCTCTCAAATTAAACGCAAAACTTTTGCACAACCTATACGACTAAATCCAACCGCAACACCTGCTCAACCCTCTCAATCTACTTATTAGTCTTATTAGCATATTCCTCTTTCACACAAGCTGTAGCAGAAAAAGGTTATGTATGAGCTCAAACACCCACATACCTAAAGTAATTAAAAATCTTTGTGAAATGTGTCTAAATTTTGATTTGAATGAACGCATTTATCAACAGCTCGCAGTGGGTACAGAATCATATTGATGGGTGGATTAGTGCTGCTTAATAACCGACGGTTCTAGATCATGGTGTTATTTAACAGAAACTTTGTGCAGCATGCTGTGGCAGCAGGCCACTTGAGGAGACTTGCAGGTCACAGCGTCCTGTCCATATGAGGAGGAAGTGACCATCTAATGCTGACTTCTGGCAAACTACCAGTTAGTCTGTGTGTGAGTTTTTGCATTAACAAAGTGATTGGATTAACTAACCCTACATGGCTTAAAATATTTGAACACCAGAAAGTCGATGTTTTGACCGAGACAGTAACACAGAGTGCAGAGGTTTACTGGTCTTTTTCATTGGCTCACTGGGATTATTTTCCAGCAGGGATACTTTTACCACTGTGTGACCAGTGAGTGGTCCAATTACTGAAGATATGATTATGATCAAACAATAGGGGAAGGGAGGAGAAGGGTCTGAGAAACCAACAGGACCGAGTCTAGAAAGAGAAACTAAAGACAGATTCTGTAATGACAGAAATAGACTTTCTGAGAGACAGAGAGACAGAGAGCGAGAGAGCGAGAGAGCGAGAGAGCGAGAGAGCGAGAGAGAAATAAGAAAGAAATAAGAGAGAAATATGACTGCCTACATATTCCAGCAGGGCCATTTCTATGACGCCTCTGCACTTCCTCGTACCGTGAGAAACACACATACAGTTCACAGTGAGACCTTACACTGGTGCAAATAAGGAATAACCAAGCAGTCAGATTGCAGTTGACCTTTCACACACTAATCTGGCATAGCCTTAAAATCTTGAAATATCAATCACACAGATTTCCCTCCATTGGGATAAATAATAATAATAGTAGAAAACAATCAATGACAATGAAGATTTTTTTGTAATTTCACTTGTTTCAAGCTAGAAGCACCTTTTCATTAAAACGAATTATCCCTAGTGAACCACCGGTAAAGTTAAGTGTTAAAAATGCCCCTTTGCCCCACATATAATGAAACAAAAATGTAAATCACAGCCTCTACAGAGAAACGCAACAACTTGCAACATGTGCTTGCAGCATTGCCATAATTACTTTGTCAATTAGCCTGCCGTGAGAAAATAATTAGCCAGAGGCGTCAATAGTCAATTCAGGTCACCAGACTAGCTCAAGCCACAACATGTGTACATGGTGGGGCCAGAAAAACACCACTGTTGAGCAGTTGCAAGACACGTGGGACCTGAATGTATCAAAAGATCCAAGCAGTATGATCCAAGTTTAAGTAAAGGAGACAAAACATGCACTGCTAACTTATCAACACAATTATTGGTAGACACAATGTAGACAATTGGTAGTCAAAAGTGGGTGTACTTTCCTGACTGACACAAAATGTATTTGACACACAGCAGATCTTTTCTACACATGCACAAACTTGAATTCTACGTGCAGCATTTTTTCACAGGTTCACAGGGGTGATATACAACCACAGGCTTTGAAATTACTGCACACAATTTTATGAGCTCAAGATTTTATTGAGCCTCATTTGAGCCCATAAATCTTTGGTTACTAAAAGTAGACTTGAAGTAGCACACTGACATTCTGGCATGCGTACAAGTGTGCCCACTCTTCAAGATATATGCCCAAATAATCCAACATTATTAGGAAGTTTGATTTGGTGTTCAAACAAATTACTGTGTATTTTTTTTTTTAACTGCCTTAAGATTGACACTCTTATGATATGATCTCTGAGACAAACAATTTGTAGGAACTCAAAGCCAAATACTCCGCAATCTGAACACTTTTTATTTAGGCTATATTCAGAGGACCATTAATCGTATGGGTGCAAGTTTTCCTTTTGGAGTTTATATAAAATGTATTTTGTTTGACATAGGAGTCCAAACAAAGAAATCAATTGCAACAATTTAATACTTGAATCCTCCTGACATGAGCCACCCAGGTGGCTATGGGGTAATAATTTGCTGTGTTAATTTATGAGGCATCAGGTTGTAGTGGTAACATTATCAATGGATTTACTGCAATGAGGGATATCTTTCACACACAATTTATGTTGAATCACTACGAGTCAATGTCACAGCATGTGCACCTGCCAAACTGTCGATGTGTTCATTCCTCTCTGAAATTTGGCAAACACATACAATCCTATATATAGCGTGTATTAACAGTTTGGCAATCACAGTTAAATAATATCACACACACACACACACACAGTGACTTCAAACACTGTGGCTGATTACTATCATATTACTATCAATCATTCCCAACTGTCAAAAGCACTTACTTAGGTTAAGAGACTGTGTTAGTATGCTGGATATTAGGGCTGCAGCCAATAATTATTTTTATAGTCAATTAATCCGTCGATTATTTTATCGATTAATCAATTAGTTGTTTGATCTATAAAAATGTCAAAACATGGTGAAAAATGTGGATGAGTGTTTCCCAAAGCCTAAGATGACGTCCTCAAAGGTCTTGTTTTGTCCAAAACTCAAAGATATTGAGTTTACTGTCACAGAGGAGAGAAGAAACTAGAAAATATTCACATTTAACAAGCTGGAATCAGAGAAATCTTTTTTTTTTTTTTCTTTTTTTTTTTTTAAATGACAAACGATTAACCGATTATCAAAATAGTTGGCGATTAATTTAATAGTTGACAATTAATCGATTCATCATTGCACCTCTACTGGATATATTAATAGCCATCAGACTATATAAATCACAGTATGTGACTGACTGGACTGCAGGGCAAAGTGACATTTGTGAGGAATGTATGAAGAGATTCGCTGAATACCTGGACAACAAAACGGGGGAGCAAAGGACGTACTGTGTTAATGTGTGCCAGTACTAATGCAAAGTGCAAAGTGTTCCACTACTGTTGCAAGGCTGATGAGATAATTCTCCACATTACTGGAACATCCAGTCACAGGAATGTCCCCAGTGACACGGATATTTGGCTAAGCAATGTTTGATCAAAAACCCACTGATACCTTGATGTCTTGATCTGACACGATGGGGATGCATAGATCTTAGATATAACAGTGGTGTGCAGCCTGCAGAGCTACACTGACTACACCCAACGGACTGCCCAGAGATTGATTATCTTCTCATGTCTCCCTAAAACTCAGCTCTCTTTTAAATCCTGTGAGTGATTCTGCTGGTTCTTGTCTGCAAGTCCTTTCTGTTTCATTTGGAATCAGAGTATAATTAGTTCATTTTGTCCCCATCATCACACAGGGACAGAGAGGAAAGGGGAGAAAAGAGGGAGAGAGAGCTCCGCTTTGAAATGCTAAACAGGCCGCTTATTGTTTCTGGCCAGCTGCCTCGCCCCAAATAACAAAACCAATGAGTGCTCATGTGGGTGTAACGTATGTATGTATGTATGTATGTATGTATGTATGTGTGTATGTGTGTATGTGTGTGTGTGTGTGTGTGTGTGTGTGTGTGTGTGTGTGTGTAGGAGGGGTAAGAGCATTCTCTCCAGGATCATATACTCTGACTACAGCTGCTTGAGATAATCAGAGAGAGAGAGAGAGAGAGAGTGTGTGTTGGGATGGTGGAGGTCAGGGTAATGGTAGATGATAAGGTAGATAATAACATGGTGACATGGCATTATATATAAATTCTGTCTAAAGTACAACACCCACACATCTAAATTTGCAAATCCTGTTTAACTGAGTGACAAATCTGATTCTTTTAGATTTTAAAAAAACATTTCTATAAAGTTTCTGCAGTCACTTGTTGATAGGAAAACCATTGTTCTTACAAAAACAATCCGACACTAGGGCTGAATCAATTAGTTAAGTGATTAGTCACTTGACCGAAAAATATTTTGATTAATAGTAATTTTAATATTTCTTCAAAAATGTTCTAGTTCAAGCTTCTCAAACATGGATGTTTGCTGCTTTCTATTGTTCTGCATGATAGATAACTTAAATTCTCTGGGACAAAACAGTCAAACTGAAAATGTCACCAGCTTAACTGATGACAGAAATGTTACTTACAGGCCTACATTTGAGCTGGGCAACTTCCTCAAGACAAAATCAAATTAGTATTTCAACAGCGATAAAAAGACAATATTTTTGTGGGTGTGAATATTGGTGCTTTTATGATGCATTTAGACTAAACTAAGGGCGGGTAATATATAACATCTGAAAAAAAGAAAGGGCAGTCACTATCATTTCACTCAAAATGGCAAATATTAGGTATGCACAGATTGCAAAATTCAGGCGATACCGATACTGTAGAATTTCCATTTGGCCGATGTCGATACCGATGCTAATGTTAGTTTGTTTTCTTTTGCGCCAGGTAAACAAATAGGTTTGTACCTCAAGGCACCATAGAGTCCCGTCGGAGCCCACATACTTTGTTGTTTGTTTACATAACTCACAGGGAAGGCAAAATGTTGTCACACCGGTGACTTCAGGGAAGTAGGAGTATTATTGTTTTTTTCTCCGCTATCTCAGACTCCGGCAGTGGCCATGGTATCTGGAATAGCAAAGCTGCAGGCTACTGGTAAGCTAACGTTACCCTGTGTCTTTAGCTGAATGCTACCAGCCCCGGTAAGCTACGCTGTCCGCTGGGATTATACCTTCTTGAATGGTGTGGTTAACATGGGTTGAGTCGCTCTGTCCGTCTACGCTCTCTTGGCCTCCAGGTCATTTCTTTTTTTATTAGCTTTCAGGTTATCGTTCTACACTTGAAATGTCACAGGAACATTCTTTTTTAAGCTGGGTAGGCTACTGTTGTATGAGAAAACCAATTAACACAACATTAAGGCAGCGCAAAATAGATAAACATCGGCGCATGTCCTCTTCTTTGCCAATGGGCCAATGGCAGTAATAGGGCGGATATTGGCTGGTTTTGATGTCCAGTCGATGCATCCCTAGCAAATATGGTCCAAAAACTGCATATTAAAGTACAGTACATTACATGTCATTTAGCTGACGCTTTTATCCTAAGCGACTTCCAATTTTTATATAAATATATATAAAAATAACATTACAATGTTATGATAGCCAGCGCTGTTATGTAGTCCTATGTTTCATTATTCAAGTTAAATCAAGGGGTTGCCTCACCTAGTTCTACATAACAGGTTTGGTTTAAGCCAGCAAATGCAATCACTTCTATCCTGTACATTTATCGATCCTCAAACCCAGAGAGTCTGTGCCAGCCAGCATAGCAGACATCAAGCCAATTCCTGAAACATTTTTCTCAGCTGGACACAAGATAAAAGTCTGATTATTTCAACTGTTAACCCAATTCTTACCTTGATAACATGTTACTTAACCACGTCACTCCATAGATGCGTTAAGAGAACTGAATAACATGATGGAGCCAAATTCAATCTAATGAAAGTTGCTCACCAGGTCACTGGTTTCATTGTTTTGGTCCCCAATTAGAGACCTTCTCTGGATGAACTGGTTGACATCTTGCTAATTCCACAAACGTAAATGGCACAAATAGTTAACCAGAGTAAGTAAGAATTTTTATTGGACCTAATGGCTCAAATTGTTTAGACCACATGAGGACGCAAGGTAAAAACAGCAGGGAACCATCAATGTCATAAGCCCTAGTTATCAACTTTTTGATCACAATCAATCATAGTGAAGCCAAAAAGTAGAGAAACAAGCCACAGTTGAACATTAGCAGCCCTTTGAATTTCCAGTTACAGTTGAAGAGATCATTTGCTGCTTGATTGCTTTTACTGATTGTCACAGCGGGCTTCTATGCAATGCAATTTATTTATCTTATTTTTATTTATTTTTTAGTTATTATTACATTCTGTGTGTATATATGTATACTTATATTGTTTATATTATTTTGATCATTCTCAACAACACCAAGACAAATTCCTCGTATGCGTAAAAAACGTACTTGGCAACAAAACCTTTTCTGATTCTGATTCGGAATACTTTCCTCTATGGGGCTGAACACCACCTGCTCTTAGAAATCAAATTATTTAACACACAATTAATTGGGCAACTCCAGCTTTTCCCTTTAATGACTGGTAATCATGTATTGACTTACCATCTTGGAGAAAAACATTTTCAGGTTGAGAAAACCACAGCAAAACACTGGTGTAAAGCTCATATAATTTTAAGTCCACAAGTCCAAGGTGCTAATTCTGTAGTTTATGTCTGAACAACAATAAGGCCAAAGACCTTCAGAGTCCTCCAGTACATTTACCTAACTTATTGACAAGCACAACATTTCTTAAACTGTAGAGCATTCTCCTTTTAACAGCGACATGTGAACATTACACAATGACAACAGGAACACACCAATGCTTCAACACCCATATGTGGGGCAAGTGGGTGTGCAATGTGTGTGTGTGTGTGTGTGTACTGAGTGGTTTCCAGTGCCAAGGCCCAGGGAAGAGCCTCAGCCTCACCCCACTAACACACATCATCATCACAGCCCTGAAGCACCACCAACATTCCTTAACAGCCTATTTTTTTTTCCTCACACGCAAGATAAGAAAAGGTAGGTACAGTAGATGTCTCCACACCCAGTAAAGTCATCATTAATGAGGATAATCTCATCAATAATTAATTTCACTTAGCCAGAACAGTCTAAAACACATTTCGTCACACAACTGTAACAATAATTATGTTTCTAGTGTCATATCACTATATCCGTAATTGATTGTCATATTGTCCAGCTCTATTAGGGACACTTGAATACCTGAACTATCTGCAATTTAACACACTTGCAGGGTGATGAAATGCTTTAAAATGCCAGTTTGCAAAGAGGAAATTATACAGGCAGTGGAAAGGTGATAGTGTGAAATGCCTTGAAATAGTAGCAGAGATCATATAAAGCAGAAATTTAAAAGAGATATGTGTATGGACCAATTCCATCTCTGCAGCCAGTCTATAACGAGCCTCCGGCACGACGGTGCCACTACTGTGGCTTCAGGAAAAGGATACTGCCTGGGTGTCACACAGCTCCAGTCGTCGCGACGTCTGATTTCGACACGGCCCATAGACTATCGGATCAGTGACCCAGCCCACCCCGTGATCACGTCAGTTTCACCCAAGTCAACTATGGGCACACCATCCGCTTTGACAGTTGCGTAATAGACCGGCCCTATCGCTTTAACTCAATTACGCATATGGTTGGTGCTATGTAGCAAAGCCGCTATTAGATCTAATCTACGTTCAAATTGACAATAATCAGACAGGATCTGCGGTACAAAGAGAAGGCTTGATTCTTGCCCTGGGTCAGTGCCAACCCTACCCTCCTCTGGCCCGGCCCTGCCCGGCGTGGCCTGCTAACCTGGTCAGGCTGGCCAGCCCCGGGGAGGCGCGTCAGAGCGCAGCTGTGTGTGCTCACTCCGAGGGGAACGATGTGTGCGTGCCACTCAGCACCGGCCAATCTCAGTCAGTGACACAGATATATGACAGGGCTAAGCTATCGGGAGCTAACGTCATGCTCGCTTGACACATTTTCTGCCTGGCTAGTAAGGAGACATTTAGCGAGGATATGTAACCCACACTGGGCCTGCTGCATGCAGAAAAGGTAGGCTACTCTAGAATTACAGGGGTGTACTTACTGCTGACTTTCATGCTGCCGAAAGCCGAGGGCTGCGGCACTGGTTTGCAGCTCTCCGCGAAGGATGTGGTCCTGGGCCGACCCGACATGATCCAATCCCTTTGATTCTCTCTCGACTCGGAGACTGTGACTTGCTAAACGGCAGGGCTGATCGATTCGCCGAAACTTCTCATCCAAAAAGGATGCCAGTAAATGAATACCACTATAATTCAGAGGGAGGACAGGCAGAAAGCGATCCCTTTATCCTTCACTCTAGTTCCTATCACCTAATAAACTACCCTTTCTTGCCCACCAACGGTCAATCAGAGCAGCATTTCTTCCTTATATTCCAGGTTTTCTTTCAGCGGGCCTTTGAAGACACGTCTCCGACTAAAATAGTCATGAATCTGGCCTCTCCCTGTGGCCCCCAGATTAAACCCAATTGCGATTTCTTTCTGGATACAGAAGCAATTTCACAAAGATGAAGGAGGGTGAGATCAGATATTAAGAGAGCTGATCCAATGCGGATCAAAGTTAAATGCGGCGTTTTCTTGACGATTCGGGACACATGCAGTTCCTCTTCATATCCCGATGTGGAGGCTCAATGATCCGACTGCCATGGCGGCTCCCTCGCTATACCCTAGCCTACAGACCGTCCAACGGAAAATCGGCCAATTGCCACAGTCTTCCTCAACGAATTCAACGGATTCAAAATCCGCTCTCGTTGCCGTCAAATTTCGGTGTCTTCACCGAAGCTCCGGGGCAGCGACCTCTTCAGAAAATGATGGTCTTTAGGTACAGAGTGCGACGATACTGAATTTCTTTTTTTATTCCTTCCCCATAGGTTTCGGGCTCGCTGTCTTTGTCGCTACGCACGTTAGCTACGTCATTTCCGTAAAAGGTTACAGGGATTGCTCCGCTTTCATGGAAGGAGGTTCACGCTGTTGACGTAAACCGCGACGGAGAATAGAAAAACTGTGAACGCGCAAACGGCGAATCTGGGGTGGCCGATTTAGCCAATCAGAGAGGGTATCCTTCAGAAATTGACGTCGACCGTGTTCCTGTGGTCCAATTAGAACGCCGCTCTTGAGCACCACATGGCACAATTTTCTTGGAACCGCCTTCACGACTTCAAAGGATTTTTCCCATGCCGCGACAGGGACAATGGGCGGATCTGCTCCCAGGATTGATGACTTTGTCGGCCAATGGAGCTCCTAAACCAGACTGTCAGTTCAACTGGAACCAGCTGTCACAGGTCATGCAGCACTGTTGCTATGTTAAGTCACAGAAGCCCGTCCACTATCGCTTTTCCATTTTTTTTTTTAATACACGCAGCCCTCTGGCACATCCATTTAATTAGTGTCAATTAGTAATTTTAATAATGTGTATGTGCATATGTGCATGGCTGCCTTGCCACTACAACTCTTTATCCAGGTTAATTTCACATCTAGGCATATGTCTTTATGCGGTAGCCTACTACCCAGAGTGCCCTTTATAAAGGGTTTATAAATTGTAAATAAATCATTTATCACATCGCTATATCACTCTCTTTGCACTACCCTCATTCCCACGACTAACTAAATTATTTGCACCACATCTTATTAACATATTCCAGTGATGTTTCCTTAGTAAATAAAGTGCAGTTTCATCTTTCAGTTGTACTATTATTGTGTACGTATTTTATACTCTAATACTGCCTATTATATTTTATTACCAATTATTTTTTATTAATATCTTTGACTTATTTATACATGTTACCTGTGTGTGGGATGAAGGGGGCTAAAACAGAATCTCTCATTCCTTTGTTGTATACTGGCAATAAAGCTGAACCTTAAACATTACTCATGCATGTAGATCAGCTGCTAAAAACCCATTTTGGGTTGCCAGGTTGTGAAAAATTCCTTTGGCTGGTGTTTCTTCTTTATGTTTGGTAATCAAGTTGTTGTAAATGTTGGTAAGCCATTAATACTGAAAATGTTGTTAATAGTAAAATTGTTAATAAATCAACTTTGGTTCGGATCCACTGAAACCCCTTTTTGTAAGGGAAGTGTTCATAGCGAACAATAAGTCAAAGAATTTTTTTTTTTTTTACAATCTGGCAACCCAAAAATGTCCTTAGCTTTTAACTGAACAACAAAGCATTAGTAAATACTTTATTAACCATTATTAAAGCCATTAGTCCCTCTATTCTTTGTTATGTACTATTGTGTTATTTTGAGAAACTATTTTTATTCCAAAATCAGTAATCCTCATCTTGAACAGAATGCAGGTCACTTGGCAGGAAAGTCTTTCCTCCTGCACTGGTAGTCTGTCTTTTGTGTGGTTTATTTATACTCTGTTATTCTCTATATCAAAGGGAATTTCTCCCAGGCTGCCCTTCAATGGCTCATATGCAGAATTATTGTAAAAAACAGAGCAGAAGTAACACAAGATGCTGTTTTCCCTTCATATAGCAACAACTCCTCCGGCAAACACACATTTTCCCATTAGTGGAAGATAAAAATACAGTGAGACAGAGAGGAGATAGTGGGAGGGAGTGGGAGAGAGAGGCCACGACAGGAAATAGAAATTTAAAAAAAAGAGAGAGAGTAATGCTTTGTTTTTGTCTGTGCTGCAGGAATATCATGAAAACTCCCAAACTAACTGACATACAGCAAACCAGGGGCAGGGTTACATCATAGAAATACAGATTGGTTTGTAGGACTCTGGGTAAAATGGGCTAGGGGAATGTGTGGGGGATTAATAGGGACTCATTTTAGCCCCGTGGCCCCCCTGGCAGGTTAATCTGGGCCTACATCAAGCCAGTGGTTTATACACGTTCTGTTTGACTGTTCATGCTATGGTGGCTCATTGTTTTCCACAGTAACAGAGAAGATGCAGAAGTTTCTTTTAAAAAAAAAAAAACCAGGGCTTTAAAATCAAAGGTCAGCAGGGCACTCTTTCTTTCTCATGCACACACACTCCAGATAACTGTGCCCTTTGCACATTGGATGCTCAATGAGTCAGGACAATAATACTGACAAAATGATGAAGTGTGTCAAAGTGATAGCAGTGACCTGTTTTCTCCAGTTGCGTTGATGTTGTGGGCTTGATGTCTCATAAACCAGCTATAGATTGGAAGCATCTGACAACAAATGTTAAGCATTGGCAATGTAGGAGAAGCAAAACTCGAACAAAACGCAGACAATACAATAAAATGACATAACAACACTTTAAGGAATGTGTATGACAATGCAAAACAATAAAAAAGTGGACAGAAAGTAATTATGTACACCAAAACACCTTGTTATAAATATTATAATAAATACAGCTATTACACAATAGCTTATGTTTCAACTGTTCTGTGAAAACCTTTAACTTTGATTGCTTTTTATTTGTTACTCTAAATGTCAGACTTAAACCTTTTGGAATGTAAGGGATTTCATCTGACAGCGGAAATACACAAATAATGCCATAGTAACATTAAAAAGTAAACAGCATTGTGTGCTTCTGAGCTACAAAAGTTTTCATATATCTAATAAAAGAGCCACTCTGTCCCACGATGCAAGATTCAAGAATACTAACGCAACGCTCTTCTCAGACTGCAAAACACATTCCTACTGAAAGCTTCAGTCAAATGATCTCCCATTAGAGATGCACATTATGCACAATGAGCTTTGCACCTACTTTATCCTAAAAGCTAATTTTGTGCAACCTTTCTTAGGACATGAATTCAAGTGGTGGAAAAGGATAAACATGTAAAGTGCAGTGAACCTGTGCTTAGACAAAGGTGGGTTTGATGTCTTCTTTGAATACCACAGGGTGTGGGGTGCGGTACAGGCTGGTGTAGCCTTCATACTCGCTGTCACAGGAGTCTGAGGAGCTGTCTGAGGACAGTAGCGAGCCTCGCTGCAGGCAGGAGTCACAGTAGGGCCGATGGTAGTAACAGTAGTCTGTTGAGCTGCTAGAGTCAGAGTCCCAGTACCCACAGGAGTCTCTAATGTGTTTATGGTGCTGCTCCTTATCACCACCCGCTTCCACATCAGCTGGTGCTTTGTAATTTGCACAGGGCAAGACTGAACATCTGTGGAACCTTGAAATACGCCTCCGACCTTTTCTTATCCCTTCATTCCCTTCCGCATCCTCCTCCTCCTCCTCCTCCAGCTCAAGGTCAGTGTTGTGAATCTGGTGGAGGGTACCATCCACAGGAACACCGTCAGTGTGCTTGCCTGGATTTTGGTGTTCACAACCAGCAGCCTCTGACCCTGCGTAGAAGCAGGGAGGGGCTAACCCTCTTCTGGGGGAGTGGAAGGGCGGCCGACGTTTCCTCATCGCACAGGGGGAGATGCTGGGGTAACGGAAGAGAACAGGTGGATGAGGTAAGCGTGGTGTCCGCAGGGAGAGAGGGGAAAGTGCGGAGGCTTCAGTAAATTTGAGCTGAGAGGGCGTTCTGGATGTCTGACCGGGTGATCGAAGTGCGATTTCCATGACTGCATCCACACTCAGCTCCTGGAGGATCTCCTGCAACTGCTCGCTGCTAACAAAACCAGTCAGTCTGGCATTTGTTCCCGACCGGGATGTTAGCCCACTCTGATTGTTGAAAGTTTCAACCTGAGAGGGGTTTAACCCTCTACGGGATTGTAGGGAAGTGACAAAGTGAACTGTCTCTTCTGTTGTCCTGAGTGAGCCAGGGGACTGAAGGGACACATGCTGTTTGAGATCCTCCCCTGTTCCCCTCCCAGCTGTGTCTCTGGCTGTAGGGCCAGTGGCAGAGACACCTTTCTGGTTTTCAGTATTATAAATATCATCCGGGAGAGGAGAGGAAGCAGCAATGGGGGATGAGGAGTTTGTAGCAGCTACAAGAGACTCAGAGGACGGCATAACGGCAGCAGCAGTGAGTTGAGAGGAGAGATGTGGCGGCAAGAGTTGGGATTTAGTGTCTTTCTGAGGTAGAGAAGAAGAAGAGGGGCCGTCAGACTGAAGTTCTGTGGTCTGAGTGGAGGAGGAGTTGAGGTTGGTGTTGGAAGAGTCCATGTCCTGGTCCTCATGTGGCCGGCTGGCTGACATGAGTCGCATGAGTTTATCCTTGGCGTTGTGCACCTGCTCCTGCAGGCTGTCAATCACAGCGTTCTTCTGGAAATTGCAACAGAAAACACAAGCTTTAACACTCTGACACGGAGAAAAATGGCATTAAAAAAAGTTTGCACATGTCTGCTACCTTTGGATGTTTTAAATCGACACAAACAGCACAGTCAAGCTCTGGGAGAAAATGGTCACATATTATTAAACAGCCGGAGTTATTATTATTTAGCCTGTTCAAATTACAATGTCGTCAGCCAATTTCTGCACATTTATGCACATCCCAGCTAACAGACACCCCTAATAAAAGTAAAATCTGTCCGGCAACATTTTTTTGAGGGATTGTTGCCAGTTTGAGACCACTGTTGGCTTCACTTGAAAATGTATCATGTCTAATGAATTATCTAGCTTAAGTCTGGAGAAATGAATTGACTAAATGTATTTGATGACTAAAAATACAGAATAACTCAGCAGTAGTTACAGTAACTAAGGATTAAAGCACAATAAAGCCTAAAAAGCTAATTTCCAAACATAAAACCATGAAAGTTGTGTTTTGTATTTAATAAAAAATGCTCTGTTATTTCCATCTATACTTTCTATGTGCAGAAAACACCAGAAATAATAAGTAGGCAAATTAACAACATAATAATTTAGGCCAAAACAAATATCTGTATCATCATCGCATTATGAGAGGATTTGAGACAAAGGACCATAAGATGCTCGTAAATAATTATACTGAATGTTTTACAAAATGTTCTTATTGAATGGTAGTTTTTGTTAAAAACAAAAACAAAAAAACAATACAGTACCTCGTTAAGGAGTTTTTTCATGGAGTTGTTCTCTCCCAGCAGGTAGTACATCTCATCCTGGCTGTACACCGATGGCTGGCTCTTACTGGGGCTGCTGAAATACTTGGCCATCTGACTTGGGTTGTTCTGGTCCTCTTCAAACTGCCGCCACTGGGTCAGCTGCGTGATGGTGAAACAGTATGTCATGCTAACTTTTAGCTATAGATACATTACACACTCACACCAGTAAGAAATGTAACCACGGCCATTTGACACAGGGCCTTTGACCAGGTGTGTTTGAGCATATTGCTCACTACCCAGGTATTTCCTTCCTTTGCACTAAAGATGCATTCCTTTATTGTGACATAAACCCTCTGCCAGACACTTAGAGAGTCATAAACCTGTTTGCAACATCCTTCGTAGTTTTGACTCATTCTGTGTGAGTCACACTCCACTGATAGACATGGGAAATTGACACGCATAAATGGAACAGAGGTGTGGGCACCATAGTCACTGATAGAATTTATTGCTTTTGTCAAAACAAAGAGAGAAAGTCATACGTCTGTCATGTATCTGTCTACCTAGAGTTTTAGTCTGATTGACTGTTTTTAATACAGGTTTCCAGACATAGTATCCTATGATTAGATGACAATCCCCCTCCCTTGTGGTTTCTGCTTTAGAGATACTCCAAAAGTGCCAGTGTCATCATTACCAGAAACAAGGAGATGTCAGAGGATAAAGAAGAAATCCTGCACTTTCTCCAAAACTTGCAACTATAAACTCTTTTAGTTTTTTGTCTGATGCATCTTGTATGTGTATCTTGAGCCGTTTTTCCTTACCTGAGGCACAAACAGCATGCAGTTGGTGGCAAGTGTGCAGATGAAAATGGCTCCAGCCACAGTGCTGTAGACAATGTTGGGCCAGGCCTGCAGGAAGATGGACACAGGGACGGCCACCGCCGAGAAGAGGGTGACCAAAGTGACGGTTGTTATGATGGTGGGAGACTGGTTGACGGGAGGGTGGCTGACGTTGCTGGTCAGCCCAGCTAGATAAGTCCCATAGAGGAGAAGACAACCCTAAGGAGAAATGCGGGGACAAAGTAAAGACAAAGGCCACAAAAAAAATTGTAATCAACAAATCCATAACAAGAAGGAACTCAAAGCAGTCTTTTTTTTTTTTTTTTTTTATATATAATTTCAATAGAATAGAGATTACTTACCTTCTGAACAGCAATAATGATAACCCATAGATCTGAGTATACAGAGGAGCAGGTGTCCAGCTGAGACAAAGAGTAGGAAATGTCTCTCTCCACCACCTAGATCAGGAAAAAAATGTATCAGTGAGCTGAAACCTGAATATATTTGGCTATGTCATGAACAAGTCTATAATTAAAGCTATAGTGCGTAGTTTCTGCCGCCCCCATGAGGAATTCTTAGTAATGACAACAAAACTGTTGGCGCGTCCACGTGATAAAAGCCTTCCGTGACCACGCACCACCCCCCCACCCTCCACACAGTTGCTAGTAGCCAAAGAGTAAATGGAGGATTAAAACAACATGATGGACTGTTCAGAAGAGGTAATTAGCTTCACTAAAAAATGCGATTTTGCGCAGGAAAGTCACCGGACGCCACATTCTTCTGAACATAGCCATACTGAGAAACCCAGAGAGAGTTGTGTGGAGCTGATAGTCTTCATTAACTTTGTATCAACTTATTCGGCAATGGCTTGAATGTAACGGACGTTCATTAATATCAAAAAGTTACGCACTAAAGCTTTAATTACATTAAAGTTTTATACGATCGCTATGACAATTTTTTCAAATCTTTTAACAGCTTTTCTAAACTCTTAACGCACCAACACACACAATTGGAAAAACTGTTCATTTCATTCTCAAAATCGCACATTGTAAACTAAACTCCAACACTGATTTTCAAAATACAATAATACACTAACACAATGTACTATGTCTACCAAAACAATGCAATCAGGTCACAAAATCAAATAATTCTTCCAAAACACTAACACCTGTTCTCTTCCAACAGGAACATTTATTTAGTCAATCACTGCACAATGTCATACAAAACACTAACATCACATGAAATTACAGAAACTATTTGATTTGATTTAATTTGATATGTGTCAGGTCTGCCCTTATACAATACAGTTTTATACAATCGCTATGACAATTTTTTCAATTCTTTTAACAGCTTTTCTAAACTCTTAATGCACCAACACACCTACAGCACACATGTAGTTAGTAAATGCGTGCATTTTGTTTCTTTTGCTGCAGAAATTCAATTCCGAAAATGAATGACCCATCTCAGAGTAGCTTTATAGAATGTACGGTCTATGAAAAAAAGAAGACAGAGACAGAATTGTCCTGGTACTCATCTTCCTCTCCCTCATGCAGGCAGTTTCCTCCTTTCTTTGTGTTCATCTATATTGTTCAAATAGCACCTCTTTTACTGTATGTACTACCATATGGCCATGCGATTGAAAGAACCTCAACACCTCAGTGTGTTTCCTAGATGTCAATCAGCTGTGATCGATCTATTTGCATAACTTCAATCAGCTGTTTCTCAGTAGCAATGTAACAAAATCCAGGGGATATATTTGTCTTTCAATTTACAATATGAACAGCTGTTCACTGTGACTTTAGCCTATAAGTTAGGTTTAGAACATGTTTTGTTCTGTTCTGTTCTGACATACAGAGTGAAAGCATTTGTAAATTTGGCAGTAACGATCCATTGTTTTGCTCTTGGTTGAGCTTGTGTGTAAACGTTGTGTTAACTGTATGCATTTTGTGTCAAAGCAACAAGAAATGTGTTAATTGTATAGCCTACACAGACGGATGTTGTGCTAACTGTGTTAAGAGTTTAGGAAAGTTGTTACACGTTTTGAAAAAATTGTCATAGCAATCGTAAAAAACTGTAAGATAGAAGGATGAGAGAGTTTGTGATTTTGAAGTCACAAAATCAAACTTACTTGCAATTTCAAACTTTCGTAATTTGACCAATACACATTCAAAGAAAACAACCTGTTTTACAACTTGCTTTTCGGCTCTCATTAAATTCTACCTTGACGACAGCTCCGACAGATCGTGAACACCGGATGGGGTCTGTGAGGTTCCAGGCGGTGAGAACCAGCATGTCCACCATGATCAACAGAGCCACCATGCCCATCAGCTGGATGTCTCGGATGATCTGACAGAAAGTAAAGTCACCAATCACATCAATGTCATACACCTACGAAGCAAATTTAATAATTATTCCGCATTTTCATCCATATCACTGGAAAACACCAGTTAGGGAACACTGTAAGGCTCTTATGGAAGTGATTCATAAAAGAAAGTTATAGAAAGAACATATAAGCATGCACTAAGGCTTAGCAATGCTCTAAATTGGTAAATCCTCAAAAATCATTCTGTATGTTTTGTAGATCCAGTTTTGCATCAAAATACAAAATACTGGGATACCTGTGCCAGAGTTGTTTGTTTTTTTTATCTAAATGACAGCAGTAGTTAGTGAAGATATAACATAAATTAAAAATATTTTTTTTAAAGAAATAATCCAAACCAAAAGCTAACGACTTTGGCCCATGGCCTAAATCTTCACTGATATCTCATAACATTATTTCTAGATATCCTGAAACATACACACAAACAAGCGACACCAGAAATATGACATCCTAGGTGGATGTAATAAGTAGAAGATTACACACACAACCACCAGGAGGCCGGGGGAGCATGCCTACCACTCTCTTGTCAGGTACTCGCTGGGTGAACACTCTGTACAGTCTCCACGTCTTCCCCAAAATTGGACCAAACACCAGGGTACTGCCGACACAAAGAGTCCACACCCGAGCCTGTAGGAAAGAGCACTGCATAATTATCCAACAATGATTTAAGTATTTAATTCAATTCAATTTTATTTATAGTATCAAATCATAACAGAAGTTATCTCAGGATACTTTACAGATAGAGTAGTCTAGACCACACTATATAATTTACAAAGACCCAACAATTCCAGTGATTCCCCCCAAGAGCATGCATAAATGCGTAAATGCGACAGTGGAGACTGTGGGGCTTACTTGTAGCACGGCTGTGGATGCTCCACCTTGTGAGTGTGATCGTTCACCAACGGCAAACAGGAAGCCGCTGCTGTAGGTGAGGACACTTCCAAAGAGAGTCAGGACATTCAGGTTGGGACTGGACATCTTCACTATCCTGATAATACAACATGTGCAAACATACGCACAATTGATCAATTCATTCAGTAAACATCTCTTTCATGTTTATAGATGTGTTTCACTTTGTGGTCTACCTGTTGTTTTTGAAGCGCAGGGTGAAGAGCAGGAAGCAGAAAGCCAGCAGGATTCCACAGGAGAGCAGCGTCCACACCACAGCACTTAACACTGGGGACAGAGACCGCCTTGGGCGCTCCACTGCCATCTGCAAACACACATGCAAACCCTTTAAAATCAAGTCTAAAATATTACAGGTGTAGTGTAGCTCATATACATGTGCATTATTTCATTGCTTTTATATGTTCTGAACCCTCAGTTTTGTAAATGATAGATAAGCAAACAACAAACAACAAAAATAAGTACACAGGATTCAAATAAGTAAACTTTATTAAAGCAAACAGAGCCGCAAACATCATGCTGGACCTTTGCTATCTTTTTATTTGAAAATGACAAATGATTAAAAAAAAAGTAGCTGAAAGCATTCAGGCAACAGGAAGAGATGAAAAGCCAGATTTCAGGCGTTGACAGGCAAGATGATCAGAGGAGCAGAATTGACTCCGCCATGATTACGCCGAGGGTTAAAGTAGGGGAACAGTCTTTCATTGAATGAGTATCCAGTGAATGAGTAGATATGTGAAGCAGAGTCCACATCGTAAAAAGAAACCTGCCCCCACTCCATATCTACATACACCCCGAGTCTCTGGGGCTTCCCGACCAGCGGCACATGGGTAGGAGTGCTGCTGAGGGCCCAGTAGCTTTTGTCCTTTCTCATCCCCAGGGCCCAGTAGCCTGTTTCAGGGTTTAGTGTATTCCCTCCTTTTCTGTTGATGGATTGAAGCCCAACTCCAATATCCCACTCTGTCTTGCCTTTCACCTGGACCTCAAAGTATAACCTTCCAGAGGAGAAACCCTCCTTTCCCAAAACACTGACACCGGGATAAAATCTCTCTGGGTTGTCGGGGAGGTTCAGCGCTACATCACCATGATAGACCTGTTTCTTGTTTTCAGACAGCATCAGTTTGGGATGAGCTGTATCAGGGTCCAGAGTCACATCCACAGCACACTGCTGAGCCCTCTGAAATTCAGTCTTACATAGCCTCTTCACCTCAGCCTTTACTATCTCCTCCAGCTGACACGTTACTCTCCTGACTGCTCTCCTCACCGTGCCCACATACACAACACTCTCTACACAGGTGTCAGACCAGTCTTTGGTTGCTGGCAGTGGGGAGAAAGCTGAAAAGCTCCAGATAAGGTAGAGGTTGTCTTCGGTGTGGGAGAGCTGCTCCAGCTCAGCGTTTCTCCGCCCCAGCTCATCGATCTCCTGCTCCAGCTCCATGGTAAGTCCCCTGGCCCTGCCTTCAACTTGCCTCTGCTTTGCACGAATCAGCTCCACCACCTCAGCTTGACCTCTCTGGACAAAGTGGAGCAGATTGCTGAAGACTTGCAAACTCTCCTCAATCTCTCTTTCTGTGTTTTCTCTGCTGAGCTCAACGGTTTGATTGATTTCGCTGATTTTCTCGAGTCGGCCGTGGATCATTTCTTCTACCTCTGCATTTATCCTTCCAATTTGAGCTTTCCTGTCTCTGCTCTCATCCTCTATAGGTACAGTGTGATGAGCATTGTGGTCTCCCTTAATGCAGATCTGGCACACAGACGTCTGGTCATTTTTACAAAACAGGTGCAGGAGTTTTTCGTGCTTCTTACACACTCTGTCCTGTATGTTCATCATGGGGTTGATCAGGTGGTGGTTCTTGAAGGTGCCTAGAACATGATGGGGTTCCAGGTGAGTCTCACAGAAGGAGGCCAAACAGTCCAGGCATGATTTAAGAGCCTTGACTCCTTTTCCAACACACACATCACACAAAACAACATCTTTATGGCCTGAATATTGGGCCACGGTACTGGCTTCATTTTCATCTTTCGTTTTCAATGAATTCTTGAACTGAGAAGCCACCTCCGATATGAAGGTGTTAACTTTGAGCTCAGGCCTCCTGCAGAACTTTTGCTTGCACATGGGGCATTGCGACAGATTAGCGCTCTGCCAGTATCCTTGTATGCAGTCCCTGCAGAAGTTGTGCCCACAAGGAGTGGAGACTGGTTGGTTGAACAAATCCAGACAGATGGGGCAAAGAAGCTGCTCTTCAGTGAGCACACTGCCAGCAGTAGCCATATCTGGGAACACATCCACAAAGAAAAGCAGGTGGGATTTTATGGAAGAAGTTGGCTCTGGTCCTTGCATTTTTTTCTTCCCACTATACTATTAGGTTTAGAAACAGTTGTGCCTGGTGGGCTGTTTACGTCCACAAATAGTAACATATGCATGGTGTTACATTTCAAAGGATATTTCATTCTAGCTGAACTGTTTTCATGTCCACTAAGTTCAACAGACAATATTAAAAAAGGAATTGTTAGGACATTAAAATAAAATAAAACAGTACACTGAAATACAATCTTGTCAAATAACAAATAGCAAAGCAAACACAGTGCAGCTCAGTGTTCCCTTCCCCCTTAGGTGAAGATGATATCTGCACTTTGAGAATAACAAATGCATAAATTAACATCATAAAGCATGAAAAAAATTAAAAGAGATAACTTACCTCACTTTTATGTGGTGTAGCACCGATAGGGAACGAGTCAATAAGAAAGTGTTTGTGTTCCCTGACACAGTGGCTCTACTACTTAAGTTTCTATTTGGAAAGTCCAAAGAGACTTTCTTGTGCCCGCCTCATGTTGCTGAGCTCTGCTCACTCTCCTCTTAAAGTGCCAGTGACTGAGACGATTTTAGACATAGCTTCACTCGTCAACAGCTTTACATTTCCAGATCTCTACTATTGAACTGACTCCTGAAGTGGTATATAACACATTTCTAGTATATTTTTATTTGATGTATTTCATTTATGTGGGTGTTTTCGGTGACAGAAATTCCTCAAATGTTTAGCTGTAGTCCCAATTTATCAACGGAAGTGAATGTGTTGACAAAAAAACTGCGTCCGGTAAGCTAACTAAAAGTAATAAAAAAAATGTCAGTTATATTATAATTCAGCTTTGTATCATTGATATGATTGATTTGTTACAAGCACTGTCAAAATAAAAGACTACATATTCAATTGAAGTATCTAGATGTAGACTATGATGGACCAAATGTAGGAGGGCCAAAAATATTCTGTTGGTCAGCCATGCTAGATTTCATCAAACTATCTCTTGCCAATGTGTGTGTGTGTGTGTGTGTGTGTGTGTGTGCGTGTGTGTGTGTGTGTGTGTGCGTGCGTGCGTGCATACGTGCGTGCGTGCGTGCGTGTGCGTGTGTGTTTACCGTGCTGAGACTGCATAGTCTCTGCAGAATGTCGAGGCCCTCCCGCCTGTACACTCCTGAATGGATGAAGCAGAGAGGGGAATCACACTGGGAGCTGCAGTTCAGCTGCTCAGGCTCCATGACTGACCCCAGTCTGTCCACTTTCACACACACATCCTGAGGAACAGATGATATGACAGATATGATGACATGTGACAATTAAACACACACCCCTTTGCAAAACTGACCCACAACCATTCAGAGGGCATATGCATAAATCCTTGGTCGCCGGCTTGGTCATAACATTTTCACTGCACCTTAATACTGTATATCTTAAAAATGAGAGCACTCACTGAGCTTCAAAACATAAGGCACTGGAACCCAGGGGAACACATTTTGATGTGACGTCCCGTTTCTATTTCTAGGTCTCACAAAATAGTTGTAAGACTTGTAGCCACCACAGTGTGGTGCTATGGCAGAAACCTCAGAGAGGAAAAGTGATGGGAGCATGGATGTGATTTTGCAATGCATTGATATTACACCAAGGAAAAAGCTTGAGATCATAAACAGAAATAAACCCAACAGTTAACGTAATTTTTTTAGGATGAAATTAAGGTTAGTGTAAAAATGCCCAGATAAAGTGTCAAATATTTACCACCACAGAAGAGAGAAGCCAGGACTGTGCCTGTGTTACAGGAAGCCTGTGTTTTTCTGCCTAAATCCTCAATTTCAATCAGCCATTACTGAGGTGAACCAGCCAACACAGGAACACACTCTGCTGCGACACACATCTGTGCACAGGGTAAAAGGCAGAGCGAAACTAAGAAAAAAAAAAGAAAGAAAAATCGCAATATACCAAAGCAATACCATTTGCTATTTCACTGAGGCCCACACAATCTGCAATCAGTCGGTTTATTTAAGGCATCTGAGACTGAAGACATAAACTTTGGAAAGCATCACCAAACAACTGTTTGTCACTCTTGCCACAGGCATTTTTATAAGGTTATCCGTGCTGCACTGACATGTTGCAGTTTTAATTATGCGGCATGGTATCACCCGATATTCTGAGCTGTAACTAGCACAGACTGATCGCTGTAAACGCTGCAGTGACTCAGCAAGTTGTCGATTCCATGTAAAACCACTTGTATCAATACAATTGGCAGACAGGTGAGTGTTACCGTGTTATTAGGCACACACATCTCGTCATTGTCTGTAGAATGACTAAGATACCCAAAGCGCTCTGGGATAGTTGGATTATGGGGTTCAATCAAAACAGAGCAGTGTGGTAAATCAGATTTGAATATTGGACAAAAACTATTTGTTTATCCTTCCAACATAAAATGAAGATATTCTGTTGGAAAGATTTCCTAGGTGTAGGCCTATTGAATAAAGCCCCAGTGACTCATTTCCAGAAATGAATGGTGTCAACAGAACAATGAAGCCCACTGAGCAGCATATCTGGGAAATGTCTGGAGTTCCTGTTCATGTCCTGTCGTCACTTTCCAAGTTTAGATCACAGTTCTGCTGCTTCCCGCAGGAAAAGCCGGCAGAGAGAGAGGCATTTCCGCCTTTTTTTCAAAATCCTGCCTCCGTAGCTTTAGTTTGGGAGAAAACCCGCCACCCTGCAGAGGTCAATAAAGGTCAGCACACATCCAGCCATGGGGGTCACTGTGTAAGCAGCGAGAACAGGGCCCTTCCCAGGCTGAGTTAGGTTTTATGGACATGTTTTGACAGTTCAAAATAGTCATGAGGAGTGTCTTTTGAAGTCCTTAAAGCTAAACCACAAGTAATACCTAAGCTACCTGTGGCCTTGGATGTCTTGCTTAAATGTAGGGCGGGCCTAACCTGTGTGCAGCTTATAGCTTTCTGCAATATTTTACCCATTGCTGACAACCTCTGTGCCTAGACAGAATTGAGTTTTACATGGCCTTTACCATAAAACTTTTAATAAAAGAAATGGAGTGAAGCCCATTCATTGTCCTGTGAGTCTCTTTGTTTCCCTTTTAAGATTAGAGTGCGCTGCCAGATGTAAAGCCTAAAGCCAAGTTCAGGGGGCAATATTGAAACATTCCTCCTCAGTCAGTAATCCGTTTAAAAGTTTATTCTTTAAGCTGAGTTAGAATGCAATTTGCTGGCACTGAAATCCCGCCTCAAGCCTGGGGAACGTCAATTGTGGGCACATGGTGCATTTTACAGCCTGGTTCTATATTAGTCACCCCAATTTGTCATATTTGATGTGATCTGGGGAGTCTGCATCGGGGCTGCATGTGATCATTTCAAGCAAAACACCTGACGAAATGCGTCACAGTGGAGATGTTACTTCTGGCGGTAAATGAAAAATAGGAGTAGCCTACATAACTATTATAAGGGAAGCTCACGATGTAGACTTAAACATTTTACAATAATATTATGCAGCGGGTTAATTAAATGTTGGCGATCCTGTTTGGCGGAAGAGATGCGTAAAAACGTTCTCACCCTCGACAACATCGATGCAGTTGCACGGTAAAATATCAAAACTGTCAATCAAATTGCTTGAGAAGACATTAAGACGCAGGCCGGTAAAGGAAGAAAGAAAAAGAAACCAAAGAAGAAAAGTTTAAAAGAGCCAACCTCGGTCTCCAAAGCGCACAGAGGATCCCATCGTCTCGTCCAGCTCCAGGCTCCATTGCGCAAGAAACTTTATAGTAAAAAATGAATGAATGGATAATATGTTATCTAACATAGCTACAAAGGTCCCATGGCTGCAGACTTGTAATAAATTCCAAGACTGTGTCCGTCAAACTGTCAGTCCACAGCCCGAGAAGATCCTGTCACTCAGAAAAAGCTCACCAGACTGACTGAGTTTTCATTTGCGCTTTGAGGGAGGGAGGCGTGTGTGTCAGGGACAAGGGGTGTGTTTGTGTGTGTGTGTGTGTGTGTGTGTGTGTGTGTGTGTGTGTGTGTGTGTGTGTGTGTGTGTGCTCTCTCCCTCTCTCTCTCTTTCTTTTTTTCTTTCCAGCTCCAAATGCCCACCAAAATGGGTTTCAGAGTGTGATGTGACCCATGTGGTGCAGGAGGGTGCAGCATGTTGCAGGAGCCCCGGGGGACTGGGTGGCATACGGGACAGGGCGGCACGCTCTGTGTCCACAGTGCAAAAAATACACTGAATAACAGCACTTGTTTTAATGGAAAGAGAAACACACATCATCTCTATTTTGTTTTCCAAAAGTAAGCCTCCATTAGGGATGGCAGAGAGATTGGCAAAATAGCTGGTTGGCTGGTAAATCACTTCAAAAGACAAATAAAAAAAGAGCTTCTGGTTGACTGCAGTGAGCCAGCAGAAACATTTTTTGCATTTGTTTTGCCAGCCATAAGAAGCATAGAGGTGTTATTAAGACGTCACAGAGATTTATAGTGTGAGCCTACATATACAGGGTCATTCCTGATGAGGGAGTGTCACCACCACTGACAGCTGCAAGTGGGGAGCAGAGAAGAGAATATATGGATATTCATTCATCTAGTCATCAACCCCACCATTCAGTGTGTCTCACACACACACACACACACACACACACACACACACACACACACACACACACACACACACACTTGTCTTTGTGTTTAAACCCGCTGAGAAGGTCCAGTATGAAGAATTTTACTGTATAAAAACGAGAAAATACTTAAATCTGTAAAGAGCTGGAAGCGATCACGCCTCAGGTTAAGGATCACAATAAATCACATAATACATTTATATATTCAGGTTACCTGGTACCTGACAACAAGATCTTATTTAATGTAGGCTACTGTAACTAGTGGAATCCTCTGTTAATATGGATTGGTTAAATCAGCATATCAAAGATGAAACATTCTAAGGAACAGAAATAGTAAACTCTGGAAAAAGAAAACAGCCTCTAACTAACTAACTAACTAACTAACTAACTAACTTGTGCTTTCAGATCAAATAACACCACGTTAGCACCCCCATTGAAGAATTGAAACACTGTTGTCAGCTCTGTTACACCCAAAGCTTGGCAATCACTCTCAGGTTTCCCTCAAGATCAGGTTGAAGATAGACTGCACCAGTGGCAGGTGGACTACACCGATGCTCAGATTACAGGGAGTTTGAATATTTCATCTGGGGAAACGGAGCTGTAACTCAAAAAGCAGGAGTCAAAGAGGAGAAGCTGGCAGGCTGAGCGAACTGGATGAAACAGGACACATGTTGTTCTACTGGGGTTACCGGGGATCAATTCTAACATTAAGATGTTCTAATTAACAAATACAGGTGTCACAAACAGTCACCATCTGTTTCTGGACTGCCATATTGTGCATATATATCAACTGGAGGTCCACCAACCAAAATAAATAACAAGCAAAGCTTTTAAGCCAGTGACACACCATTTCCTGTTGAACCACTCCTGACAGGCAGCAGCACCGTTTCCTGACGTGGAAGCATCTGCAGCCGTGAATCAACATCAGACCACACTGCCATCCAGTCCCACTATTCTGCAGTGTTTGAAATGGTGTGGGTGTAAATGAATTGTTCAGTCTGTGTGTGTGAAGCATCTCCACCCCCCTCCAGCCCTACACTGTCTTTCCCAGAGCCAGGACGCTCCCCTGTGACATGCCCAGGTTTGCCCAATAACATACCCAAAGACAAATCCCTCTCTGAAAGGCTGCAGCTCCTCCTGCAGTGTTGCTATAGAGCTGGATTAGCAGCGCTGGATCAAAGCTCCCCTGTAGGCTCCAGTAGTGTTTCTACTGAAGGCAGTGATAATGATAAGGTGGGGGAGGGGGTGGGGGGTTCAGTCTATTCACTCTACTTTCAAAAAAAAAAAAAAAAAGCAGCTTAGCAACTGATGATGCAAAAACTGCCAGATAAAGTGCTAGGTGACCCCCCCTGTGAATGAGTTGAAAGCTCATATGCAGTTTAACATATTACACCAGAATGTATAACATATAATAAGAATGTACTTAAATCTGCATTAGTTATTTTTTTGGCCACTTAGAGGCAATGGACATTGACATATGGTGAAGTTGTTTACACATCCAACAGACACAGAGCACCATCAGCAGTTATTTGGAGTTATGTGTGTGCACAATTATTCACTCTAATTTCAGCTCTGTTTTGATCGCCACCAATATCTGAGGGAATGCAGATAGACAATGTGCTACCAGCTAATGAACTAAAGATATTGATTAAAGCAGCTTTACAGTATTTAAATTGAATTTGTAACTAACAGTGAGACTTTGCATTCTTCAGTTTGTCAAAGGTTTAACAATGATTTGAGTGTGAAAGTCTGTTCATGTTGTAAACAATACAAATCTTAACTTAAGGTACACCAACAGTAGTTAGACAAAAAAAATCAGGGTCTGGCTTCTTAGCTTTTCAACCACATTTCTTATCTCTCATCAGTTTGATGTGTAATCTCCATGACAGGCGAGCAAAGATGCCATTTAAGTTCGAGGAAAAGCTAAGGAAGATTGAAGTTAAACCCTCAGGGAAAGCAAAAAATTGACCAGTTTTGATTTTTTTCTTCTTTTGCCAAACAAGTATGGTCAAACTGTATAACATTATAAGTTAAAAATGTTACACCCTTGGTGTCACAGAGGTCTACGGGCTACGGAAGAAGGTTAGGGCCACATGTGAAAAATATATTTGAGTTCTTGAGTTTTTTTTTTTACTCTTTTTTTCAGAATTCTGATTCTGACTTTTCTTTTTCTCAGAATTCTGACTTTTAACTCAGAACTCAAATACATTTTTTCACATCGGCCCTAATCCTCCTCCATAAGCTAAGGCTAAGACGTGTATGAACTGCGACATCTCAGGTTCAATTCCATCTGGTCACCCGTCCTATTCCCTCCCCACATTTCTTGTCTACTTCGATACTATCACTATGTAAAAATGTCCAAAAATAATCACACAGCTGGAGCACATTTTCTTACATTGTGAGGTTATTACAATGTCAAAGAGTTTGTAGAGATGAATAAATAAGGGAATGATGTTGGGTCAAGAGTGACTGAGAGAGCATACATTTTTCAAAGCTTCAAGTTATTCACCATAGCAATCAAACGTTAACACAGCGGTGGATTATTATTCGCCAACCACTTCTTTTCTTTCCCCCTGTGACCACCTCCCCCACCTCCTCCTCGCTCTGGGCTCCAACTAGACTTTCTCCTTGTAGGATTAGCAGTGCAACTCTGAAGACAACGTGTGATTGTTTTAAGGGCGTCTGCAGCGTGTGTGGCTGTCGTGTGTAAAGGCTCAACTGAGTGTAAATTTGAAACTCGTCATGTGTGAGGTCTGGCATGCATGTAAATGCACATCGGCTATACTGTGAGCTGATATGAGCTGGTATGCCTTAGACGTGAGGGTGATAAGAGGCTTAGAGTATCAAACGCCGCGTATCAAAGCACTTTGCTCTTAGATCTGCAGATCACCTGCAAAACTGGTGCAATGTATTGTTCACTGTCACTGTGAAGGTTTAGAGTCGGGTGCCCTCATGAAATCCACCAACCAAAAACATAATATAATGGAATTAATCCTCAAGTACAACAGAAAACAACAAGATGTATGAGAATATGAGCACACAGACACACATTGACCTTGCAGATGGCTAAAACAAGGACAGCATCGTCCTTCTGTGAGACCTCATCTGCTAGTCACAACTCATTGCTTCCAGTACATCATGGTTGCATCTCGGGTTGCATTTGTGAAAGCACCCTCCTGTCAAACATACAAAAATATGCAGAGTGTAAGCGCATGTGCACACAATGTGCCGAGTTTCCTAGGTGCCTGCTGTTGTGACAGGCTCTATATGCACGTGTTTGAAAGATAGTGAAAAAGAAGGGAAAAGAAACCGTGCAAAAACACTGGAACCCAGCTGGGACTTTGTCGAAGACCATTTAAAACAAACAAAATATATGAAACTCAAAGCACCGTCCTTGCCAGCCAGGCTGAAAGAAACAGTGAGGTGCAAAGGAACTGAATGAGATGCTGAGATAGGAAGTGTGAAAAGAGATGAGAGAAGAAGAAACACAGCAGTTAGTGGCTTGTTAAAGGATTAGCAGATTGTGCGAAGCAGAATGCACTCGCCCTGGCATCTCTTGGTTCTGGGTTACAGGAAAGGTCTCTCAGTATTCAGCCTCGAGAATGAACTCACCTTCATATGCAAATGAAACCCGGGGACATTCAAACTGCAAAATGGTTGGATTGATTGGTTTATGGGTTAGCACACTTCAAACTCTTCAATAGTTGTTGTACATCTTTTGGGCACAAAAAACACATTATATTCATAAATATCTTGCCTTTTTGCAACTGGCATTAAAAACTTCTAATGCGATGGAAACTTAAAAAAAGGTTAAACATTAAAATATAAATAATTTCTACATTCTCCTAAAACACTTATGGCTTTAAACAAATCACAAAAGGCCACAATACAAACACATTTGAAAGATATTACAATCTGTCTTTATTATTGCTATTATATACTGTACAATCTACTTACATTATCTGAATGGGGTACAAGTAAATACAATTAAAATATCTTAATATATTTTCTGTCATTTAAATATGTAGTGTTTAACATTTGAAAAATTATTTCTATAAAAAGCATTTAATTTTGTTATAAAAAAAAGAAAAAAAAAAAAAGACTTGTACTGTTAAGCACAGTACAAAAATCAATTAAAAAGGACTTTAATTCATGATGTTAATCTTATCACATTTCAGGGTGCATATATCACATTTCTTCATATTCTTGTTTCACTCGGTTAGAGGTCACGATTAGTAAGGCACTTAAATGCTCTAGTATAGGCGTTTCTGTAACATAGAGGAGCGTTCTTCTGTTTTCTAAACATTAACGTCTAATGTGATGCCAGGTTTTACCTCCTCACTCATGGACAGAACCTTTCTGGGAGGCTAATGACATCTCCCAGCTTTCCACACAACAAGGAAAGCAGAGCAGAAGTGTAACCAGGAACAGAAACAGCCATTTCCTGTTAGAAATTAAGGATTCTGTCTTAAAGTGCTCATATTATGCTCATTTTCAGGTTCAGGTTCATAATTGTTAGAGGTTATATCAAAATAGGTTTACATGGTTTAATTTTCAAAAAGCACCATATTTTTGTTGTACTGCACATTGCTGCAGCTCCTCTTTTCACCCTGTGTGTTGAGCTCTCTGTCTTAGCTACAGAGTGAGGCATCACACTTCTGTACCATCTTTGTTGGGAGTCGCACATGCACAGTAGCTAGGTAAGGACTACTAGCCAGTCAGAAGCAGAGTATGAAGGCATGCCAATCTTTGTAACTGCTAGCAGATGCACGTTCATCACGGAAGTAAAGGCTGGACTACAATAGAGCTGTTTGGAGCAGTTTGTGAACAGTGTTTTCTGTTGGAGATGGTAAGTGCCTTTGGGGTGGACTTTGGGCTTTTTCACTTTGTAAACCTATAACATGCACAAAAAAGATATAACACAATAAAGGAAAGGGAAAAAGCCAAAACGCATAATATGAGCACTTTAAAAAGAATCAATTCAGAAATAAAATATCTGACTGTGGGCTCCATTCACACACATATATATATTCTTATACCTAGAGAAAACTGAAAGCCCTGAACATAAACATGAAGGCTGCCACTGTGTTTTGCTGAAAAGCTATTGTTTCAGTGCCAACACAGTGAATGGTTTTCCCTGGTCCACCCCACATTCACTTTTTGTGATTAAGCCTGCACAGGCTTTCCTCCACATACTCACATAAACCATTTTCTGGATTCATTTTAAACAACTATGCCAACATGGCAAAACTGTGTAAGGCTGGTGTGCAGACAAAAACAGATAAACCTTGATTTTTTAATATTGTGCGGGACAGCTTAACTGCACAAAACCTTTGCCCAGCAGGACCACACACACACACCCACCCACACACACACACACACACACACACAGTGTAAATAAGGCCATCTCACACATCATACTCAATCAATTTAGAATACTGTAGTGTAAAACTAATGTCATAGTTTCTGCATACATATTTAAAAAAATCTGAGACTTTTTTTTCCTAGTTGGCATGGCAGTTTTGAAGCTCACCTGGTATGAGAAATGTAAAATGAAATGTGAAATCTGTGTGTCACCAGTAGCTGGACAAAAAAAACACATTGTTCATATCCAAACTTTGAGAGAATGCTGTTGCTACCAAGAAGCACAAAGTGTGGTGTGGAAGACAAAGTAAGCTGCCCTGAAAAAGGAAAAGAACCCTGCCGCTCCATCAGTCTTCACTGAGTTTCAAATGCCCTCCTATACTGGGCCAGGAGACCAGCACTTTGATGAGGTCTTGACTGACGGACTGTGGATTTGCATGGGAAATATGAGTTTTCCTTTACTCATGTTACGTGAGTAATGTGTGGTGAGAGAAAGTTTCATAAAATGGAAGTTAACGTGTTTTCAGAACCCCAGGAGGAAGTCGGTCTCCATACAGCCACACAGGCTGACAGACTGTAAAACAGTGTTACGGTTTGTGTGTGTATGTGTGTTTATTGCAACATTTCCATTGCATAGAACGGCACAGCTATACTCAACTCGCTCTTTTTTGGTTTTCCATTAGCAAAAGTTGTGAATAGTACCTGGTACTTTTTTGGTACCACATCGGTATGATTCCAAGTGAACTGAGCCGATACTAGAAAGTGGAGTTAAAACACTGCAGACCACTGATTGGTCAGAGAGAACTGTCACTAACAGCACAAACCCACCATTTTTAAATAGCCAAGCTACCGTCAATAGCTACTGCAATTTTTAATCATCCCAGATTCAAAAAAATGGCAGCCCACAAAACTACGTTGTACACTATGTTCACAACGCCGTACAATTGACGAAGTGCAGACATCATTGCTGATGAAAAGATCCACGAGTGCCGCGTTGAAGAAGATAGGCCAGGGCAGTTTCACACTAGCCTGACAAGTCAGACCCACATCAAGATGTTGGGTCTGGGAACTCACCATTGGCAGGGCTCAATCCAAGGGGCGGGATAAATGGTTGTCTTTCAAATTCTTTCTGCACGCAATAGGATAGCGCTACAACCAACCAGAGCAACGCAGGTTGATAGATTAAACATATCCGGTCGGCAAAACTCTGAACACATCTTCCTTTTTTAAGAATGACTTCAGTGCCGTTCTTTGTTCTTTTCTCAAAGAAAAGCTTAACTCCAAGTCTTCCAGAGTCGCGGCCAAAGCCGATTCAAAAGACCGCTGTTCGCCAGCAGCAGCAGCAACCACCGTCTTTGTTTTCAAGTAGCAGGGAATTCACGTGGAACCGTCGCAACTCTGCCGTCATTATGTTAAGCCCGCCCACCGACTCTATACACAATGTGATTGGTGAGTTTGGTTTTTCCAGCTCGCAAGCCAACGGAGAGTTGCTAGACTGACCCTGGCTGCAAATTACATTTGCTGCCGATAGGGTGCGTCTAGATTTCTAGGCTAGTTTCACACGGCATCGCTATGGCAATCAGCTGAGAATGCTGCCTAGACTGAGTGGGTACTATCCGCAGTGGAAAACAATTAGAGAAAAGCACCTGGTACCAAAAGTGAGTTTAGTGGAGTAAAGTTGAGCCGAACCATGCAGTACAAATGAGGCATGTGTGTAGTAAAGTCTGACAGCCAACTTTGAATCTCTGTATAGATGTTGAACACAGTGACAGACTGACAAGGCTGGACTTGTCCAAAGGGTCAAAGGCTCCTCCACGTCATACTATCCCAGAAGCACCCTCTGCAGGCGGTAAGCAGGCACGCTGCTCTCTTCCTCCGACTCTGCGTCACTCTGGGGGTTGGAGCTGCACGGAGAGGTGCACTCTGGGGAGCACAGGTAGTGCATGAGGGGCAGCCGGTACTTTCCACAGAAGTCCACGAATTTGATCTGCCGCACACATGAATCAAAGTAGACGCCTGGAGAAAGTAGAGAGTGACAGGAAAAACAAAGCCAGGTTCAAGTGGCAGGTCAGTGACTGAAATTATTTTGTGCAGATATATGTATGCACATAAATGCTATCAACATAGTACAACAATATTCATACATTACATCATCGTCTTAAACTCAGATGTAAGCTGTACACCCAGGTAGGAAACAGTAAAGGGAAAAACAAACACAGGATAGGTTATCAAAGTGGTTCTCAACCTGGGGATAGGGAAAAATCAGTTTTGGTTTGAACTGGTCAAAATTGGCAGACATGCAACCGGTGACGAGGGGTCGCAAGTGAGGAATTCCTTATTTTATGGGGTCACAAGCCAAAAAAGGTTGAGAACCCATGTGTTTTCATAGCCTCGTGAGACCGTCCTGATCTCGCGAGCTCCAGTTTTCCAGTCGCAGATCAGTCTGGCATCTTGAGACAAAATTTGGAGCCGTTCTCCAAACGACCGAACAATCAACGTTAGTTTTGGGGCGGGTTTAGGTGTAACGCGACGACAAGCGACTGTTCAGTCTAAACAACATGGCGGCTTCCACGGATGAGATGAGCGTAGCTATCGTGCAAGTTTTATCCAAATTAGAAAGTATTCCTTCATTGAAAGAAGAGCAAAAAAACGGCACTGGAGGCTTTTCTCGGAGGAAAAGATGTTTTTGCTCTTCTCCCGACTGGTTTTGGCAAGAGTTTTATATATCGTTTATCTGATTGGTTGATTTGGCCCGTCTATCACCAACATAGGTGGTGATAGACAGATGGTTTATCCAATCAGCTAACCAGTATTTTTGCCCCTTCCCGAAAGTTCTGCAATGGAAAGTTCCCAGATGGATATGCCGAGCAAATCCATCTGGAGGAGTCAGGTTAGTGTTTTTTACATATTAGTGGAAAAATGACAGAGCTAAAAAAAAATAAATAAATAAAAAATAAATAAAAAAGGCAAATCCTAACATCATAGAATTAAAAAAAATAACATCAATCGGTGCATTCTCTTCAAATACTGTGAAAAAAAGGGTCTTACCGGCACACTTGGGGTTGGGGCACTTGCTGGCCAGGTCTAGGTAGCGCAGCAGGTTTGACGGCAGGTCGTATGGGTAGTAGGGAATATTTCGGCTCTTGACGGTACGTCCTGCCAACTCTAGCAGTGACGGGGGGTCGTAGGTCATCTCCTTGACAAAGCGCACCACCAGTGGATTGCCACGGAGACTGAGCTCTTGCAGGTGCACCAGGCAGAGGATCTCCCTCGGCAGGTAAGTGAGCAAGTTGTTGTGGAGACTTAAAGATCGCAGCGAGTGGAGCCTGGAGTGAGACAGAGAAAAGTTTTCACCTACAAAAAAAAACATGACTACAGACAGGAATGTGCAATTTTGAAATGCATTGTACATTAACATATGGCTTTTTACTGCAGGTTACACTGGTAAGATACTGGTGGTGTATGTGCAGTTACCTGGTGAGCTGCGGGGGGACACTTTGGATGCGGTTGTCACATAGGACCAGGTAGCTGAGGTAGGGCAGGTTAGCCACTTCTGGGGGAATGGCTGTGATGAGGTTTCCACCCAGATACAACAGCTCCAGACTGACAGAACAAAAGAGAGGAAAAGAGTCAATTTTGAGTTTGCCATGTTTAACTCAAGTACTGAATATCACGCACAGTACAGTGCAAAAGTGATTTGCACACTATTTCACTCTTTTTATTGTTCTGGATGCTCTTATCTTATGGGCTCTCAAATTAAAAAGGGAATACTTTTTCTCAGCTTCAACATTTGCAGTTTGTAATACAATTTGCTGCAGTGTCAGAGTCAATGTAGCCATGTTTATACATAAGAGGTAAAGATGTTCTAAAGGGCAAATTTTCTGCCCAACAAAGCTGATTGATCCCAAGTTAAAACTAATACATAAACCACAAGGGGGAGCTAAAGATGCATTGTTTCATGCTAAAGAGTTTGTGTGTATGCGCTTGGTGTCCGAGAGACCAGAATTATCTTAGATTCTTAGTTGTTTTTTTGTAGTAGACACATTTATTTAGGAAAAGGTGTGCAAAGATAATATATGCAATATATATGCATTTGTATTAATGTTATAACAAATATAAACTTATTTACATTTTAGATGACAATAAAATCGATATGTACACGTTGTATTAAAACAACAAAAAGGACCCTGGTAGGTTAATGGAGGTATGGAGTACACAGGGTGGTAATTGGGAGTGAAACAGAGACGGGGGAGAGAGCAATGGATGGCTGGTCAGCAAAAGTAAGCTGTCAGGCCATCTGCCTGCTGGAACTGATGACACAGCAACAGTGAGACTGGAAGCCATTATACTGTCCTTGGTGGCTAAGCACTGAGCAAGCCCCCTCTGTAAAGGGAACTGAGACATTCAGGGTCTGCGCACTGCCCTCACTGACACAAATCAGCCACCAGAGATTAAAATGATAGTTATGGTGTGTATCAGGGACAATATAGAAAGCTCACAATTAAGCACAATTTAAGCCTTTTTCCTGGGCCATTCCACCCAAAAAACACTGGGTCATCTTTCGCTAAACACATCAAGACATATTATATCATGTAGATCAAGGGTCACCAACATAGTGCCCGCGGGCACCAGGTAGCCCCCAAGGACCACATGAGTAGCCCTCAGGCCTGTTCTAAAAATGAAAATTGAATATTGATATTATCTGTTTCCCACCTTGTTAAGTCATTGTTGATAATTATTGATAATGAGAAATCATTAACGTGATCAGTGTCTTCACATAGATGACTATCATTAATCATCATATATAACTAAAGGCAAACTGAGCAAATTGGTTATTTCAGAAGAGCGTATCAAACTGGTAGCCCTTCGTATGACACAGTACCCATGAAGTAGCTCTCAGTTTCAAAAAGGTTGGTGACCCTGATGTAGATGTTGTACAGTTCTATATTATTCACCCATGCTTAGGCCTAGTCTATAAGTCTATGGGTATTTTTTTTAAATTGCTTTTTGCCCCTCCCCCCACACACACACACACACTTTTAGGTCACTGTTAATGGAGGTTTTGGAATACTCCAGTCAGGGTGAAGTCTTTTAGAAATGCTGTTTGTGTGTTTTCGTAAAGACAAGGAAAACAGAGTTTTAAGCTTGTAACGTCAGAGTGTGCGCCGTTATCTCTTTTGTGAGGCGTCACAAATGAGGCGACACTTCTTGCAATGGCAGACGTGGCCAAAATAGTGCTGGCAACATGCTTGGAGGTCACTGCTACATAATCCAACACTGCCACATAGCTAGTCTTGGAGCGTTGGACTTCTAGTTGGTGGGTAGTCGTCCGGTAACAGCTTTTTTTCAAGCTTCTGATTGGTCAACATCTTCTTCTTCTTCGTGCGACTGGGGTTATATCACAACGTATTGGCTTGGCATGCTCTTGACAGCGCTTCAATTGTGTTTTTATGTGGACGGAGACTTTTCTTAACAGTGCATGTGTGGACGGGATTTTTTTATAAAGAACAAAGGAAAAAAATACGTGTGGACTAGGCCTTAGAATGTATGAGTAAGTCTTTTGTGATTCAAAATAAGTATGCTTTATGACACTAACCGAGAGAAAAACTCTGATATGTCCTCTGTGGAAAAGGTCAATTTGTCACAGGCTGCACTTTCCTGCCATTAGTAACTACTGTTAGTTTCTCCAAAACCAGTCGGTGGTTACGGGAACAGCTTAAGTGAACAATTATCCTACACACAGTATGAATCATGACGTGTACAGGATAAACTGCCTGGAAATGATCATGACACATATGGATAGACGTAAAAGCGCTATGGTAAATACCATTAAACCCATAGAAATAATACAATTTTGAAAAGGGAGAGAAAAACTGACTTATATTTAAATTACTTTTTAAACAATTCTACAGGTTGCCTGAGTGTGACTGTGTAATAGACACTGTAAACAGTTGGTGCCAGGTGGGTCAACTCCTTTGACTCATGCAAAACAGCAGGTTAAGAATGACTTAAGTGGTTTTACAGTACTTTCTACAAGACAGCTGACAAAAGGGAATTCAAAGCTTTCCATATGGAGCATGAGCAACATGCCGCTGCCCAAATAGTCCCTTACATCTCCCATATTTTTAACCTGTCTGTCTGTCTAGTCTGTTGAATCGGGTGTTTTCCCAAATGACCTCAAGAGGGCCAAGGTAGTTCCCCTTTTTAAAAAAGGGAAACAGCCATGATCCTGGTAACTACAGACCAGTCTATTTTGTGCACAGTCTCAAACATTTTTGAAAAGTTGGTCAATGAGCAATTCAATGAATACATGAATAAAAACAACTTCATGTTTAAATTCCAATCCGGATTCAGGAAGTCACATTCTACTGAATCATGCCTATTGTATTTATCCGACACCATACACAGGGAAATAGATTGTGGAAATCTCTGCGGAATGGTGTTATTGGATCTTCAAAAAGCATTTGATACGGTGAATCATGACAGACTGATTGGCAAACTTGAGGCCTTGGGGGCAGACAGCTCCACCTGTAGGTGGTTTAGGTCTTACGTATCAGGGAGGGAACAATTGGTGGTTTTAGGGGGAGTGCTGTCTGACCCTAGTGTAGTTGAATGTGGTGTTCCACAAGGAAGCATTCTCGGGCCGTCCTTATTTTTAACATACATTAATGATATGGCAGACTCCTGTTCATGTGAATTGTTTTTGTACGCTGATGACTCAGCACTTTTAATGTCTCGTAAACAACAATCAACACTAGAGAGTACCCTGAGCTCTGAGCTTTCGTCTGTAAACAACTGGCTGATTGACAATATGCAAATTATATTATAATATGTAATTCTGAACTTGGGCCATAGATCGCATATAGGTAGGTCACAATTTGTTGAGCTCAACTGGCTCCCTGTGGAGTCTCGGGTTACTATATTAAGACTGACCATGATCCATAAAATATTGTTTGGTAGTGTCCCAATTTTTTTGTCGTGTAACGTAAAAGACACACACAATATTTATACTCGTGGCAGCATATCTGACCTGTGTCCTTATAAATTTAAGACAGTGTTAGGGAAAGGAAACTTTGCCTATAGGGGCAGTTCAGTGGAACAAGTTAGATCGTTATATTAAAGTCATTTCCAGCCTGAACTCTTTTAAAAAGAGTATCAAGGTCTGGTTACTAGAGATGGTTGTGGAATAGATCAAAGGGCAAGCTACCATTTTTATTTATTTAAGAAAAATGTTTTTATGTTATGTCATTGATTATTATACACTCTGTGAATGTCTTGTCCTGATGTTATGTGTTGAGGACCACAATGGAAATAAGTCCTGGACTTTATTGTGTTTTTATCCTTGATTGTATTTGATGTCTTTTACAGATAAAAGCTGACTCTAGTAAATGTAAACCAAGAATGCACCAAACATTTTAAATGTCAGGGTGACCTTTTTGACCTATACCAAACGTAGGGACTAATGTTTGGCTATGGGCCGAAATGGCTGGAGGGATAATGTGATTAATTGTTTGGTCTATTAACTGTCAGAAATGTGTTATGGCAGTCAAATTTTCCTGCCTTTAAATTGCTTTTTTGCACACTGCAAAACAAATAAGAGATTAAAAACTATTTATCAATTATCAAAATAGTTTACCTTTTGTTAATCTGCTTTATCGATTCATTGACTTATTTCAGCTGTGCAGTTTATTGTCACATAAGACAAAGAAAAAGCAGGAAATCAATTTGTTTGACAAATGACTTCAACAGATGAATTACTTATCAAACCAGCACATTAATTTTATGTGAGTTGACTAATAAATGAATCGACCAATCGTTTAAGGTCTAAATTGTTATAGGTTTACGTGCAGTTTATTGTCCCAAATTATTTTCCAAAAACTGAGTGTCCCAAATGATGAGGGTCTTATTTGAGACAGGTAAGGTTAGGGGTAGGGTTAGGGTAGCACAGGTTCATAATTAATTAAGGACATTGTATGGGGAATTTGGGACACTAAACTGCACGTATACCATTGTTATATATTCTGATTGGCTGGTGGTTGCCAGTTAAAAGTTCCAGTCAACAGTTTTACCCCCATTTTATGTAAATGCATGCATTTCATAAAGAAGAAAACCATTGCAACATCACTTGGTTTCCATGCTATGTACCAGTTGACTGAAACGTACCACCAGCTAAACCGACTACAGATAATCTGGATAACGGTAACGTTAATTGTCATTGGTATAAACTCGATAATTTACTCCGAGGTGCCCCAATACGGAAAATAATAGAATCGGAAGGAAACTTAGTTTCCTTCTTCGTTGACCACCCGGTCCATTATCTAACGTATCTAACGTATTAACGTTATGGAATATCGTCGATTATGGCTAACTATAACGTTAACTACAAAGAGTGTAGAAATACACATTGACATTAACTGACCGTGCCCCCTTACCTGGTTAGATTTTCTATCTCTTCAGGTATACTTTTCAGTCTGTTTCCGCCGAATGAAAGCGACTGCAGACGCAGCAGTTTCATACACTGAAGTGGGATCTCCTCAAATCGGTTCCCACTTAAGTTCAACACCTCCAGCTGCAGAGAGCCAAACTCTTTGGGCAGCGAAAACTCGTCCAGGCGGTTGTTCTTGGCTATCAGGGTTTTCAGCCCCGTCAGTCGCGTAATGCCCTCACAGATGGCAGACAGTCCGTTGTTGCTGATGTCCAAAAACTCGAGGTTGCAGAAAAGGCTGACCGACGAGGGTAGCGAGGCTAGTCGGTTGTAGTTCAGGTAGAGCTGTCTGGTGTCCCTTTTCCTCTCGTCGCTGATACTGTTAACGTTGAAAGTGGTCAGACTCAAACGGGAAAAGTCAAGCACGCTGTCGCTTGCTACCGCTGCCCCTTCGTGAATCTCCATGTTGGCAATTTTAGCGTGAAATTAAAACTCTGAACAAAATCTTCGCAGAAGTTTTGCTGTTAGCTCCAGGACTTGTCTATTTTTGACAGGGAGAAGATAAGTATTTCTATACAACCGCCCGTAACATTTAACCACATTTCTAGTGAAAATCTAGGTCAGTAATTTAAGGAAAAGCTGTAACATGGACCAACATTGAATGCGGTGTCACTCTCCTACAACGCAGCCGTTCTTTGACGGGAATGTTTGCTGCCATGTTTAGAGATTGGCTCATTCTAAAACAAACCCCGCCCACGCAACCGTTGATTGGTTAGTCTCCCAATCCGTCATATTACAAAAGTATTAATTAAGAGATTTGTAACACTTTTATGGCATAGTTTATTGACTTTTTTTTTTATAACTGTACAATACCACGTTGTCATGTTTAATTGCGCTGCTTTCCATTATTGCAACAACGGAAGAATAAAGGCCAATGATCCATCATGCCAGCTGCCGAGTGCAGTCTGCCATTACGCAACACCCCTCTTCTGTTACATTATGCAATACTCTGCTGAAGATGTGCATAGAATGAGAAAAAGGGTAGGCTACAGGATAACTGGGTTCTTCCCAATGTATTCAGATCTATCCATATGCCTGTCACAGCTCTATTCTGTTCATGTAACTCTAAGGGCACATTGTAGAGGTGGGGGAAGTGATATTTACTTAGGCTGAGTAGACCTACTGTAGTTTTTGAGGAACTGGTTCTGACTGCTATAGTTACCAGATAATGTAGACTTAGATTTTATAATCAAAACATGACACATATGTATAATGCACTGTGACTGTTAAAACGACTAGATAGCCTATATATGTGGAAATAGGCTTTGTGCCACCTGGACCAGCTTAATCACTAGCCTATATAGTTTACCATGATAAACCTGATAATGCATTATGCCACTGTCTGGCCCTTACAACAAATACTAGAGTAAGTATGTAGCCTAAATGTATATCTATTTAGCACTTTTCTAAACAAAATTTTAAAGTGCTTCACAATACAAAGCATTTAGCACAATATCAAACACACAGGGGCAACAAAATAAAATTAAGAAATAACACAAAATAAGCAAAAACATTAAGTTAAAAAAAGCAAGGCAATATAAGTGAGTCTTGATAAGTTTTGTTAAAAAATTAATTTTAATAATGTATTAGTGAGAGAAACTTTTAGGGTTTCGGGGCAAAGACAACAAATGAGCTGTAAGCCGGGGATGGGAACATCCTGTACACATTGATTAGCTGACTGGAGAGACTTTAAATCACTTTGTTTGCACAATTGAGGAATGTACTCAGAGACTTCACCATGTAGCGCCTGATACAAAAATATTGAATTCTAATGGCAGATAAAAGCATACATGTACAAAGGGACAAAGCCGTGTTGTGGTGTATGGTTTTTATTGGCATACATACTTATTCCTTACAGTCTCTGCACTTCTAGTGAAATATAAAGATTTGGCTTGAACCTACTAATGCAACTTTCACACAGACATTTATCAGGGATAGAGTCACAAAGCACTAGTTTACTGCTAAACTTCAGCAAAGCACACTCATTCATTCTATGCCACGTGGCATAATAGCCTACGTGCAGGCAAAGGTAGAGACCTACACTTTTTGCAGGTCTAAAGGCACTGATTTTTTTTTGTCAATACTCCCAATTTAGGATACAAGATTTTTAACAAATAAACACATTTAACAAACCAAACTACCCTCAAAACACACACACACACACACACACACACACACACACACACACACACACACACACACACACACACACACACACACACACACACATACAATTAATGCACTCAGTTATTGATGCGTCTACGCTACTTTAGCTGACAGTGAGGCTAGTCCTTCTGTAAGAGTGATTTTGAAAAGCACAGGTATAGTGTTGTTGCTGGGTCCAGAGTAATGTTTTACCTGGAGAATTTTGTACATCATTCAAACACTTCATCAAGACTTTGGTTTTAGTTTTCATCATGCTATATATAGATCAGGTCTCATCTGGGTGCAGTTGTGCTGCTCCACATTGATAGCTGGACCACTATGTCTTTAGTCTCAGAGCACCAGAGAGACTTGCCTGAGCATAACATGGGAACAAGATGAGTTCCAACTCAAGATAAACATACTGTACATAGAAGCAAACTATTTTGCAGCAAAATTATTACTTTTGCAGTAAGATACAAACACATTTCAGGCTTGTGATAAACTAAAGCCTAAGAAAGCTAGACAGAAAGAAAAGAGAAGTGCATTGGTCATGTAGTGGCCTACGGTGGCAGTTCTGAATGGCAACAAAATCAAAATCACTAGTAGCTATACCCTCTTATCCCAGCTTCTTTAAGCAAGCTGCTGATCTTGAAACCTATGAGGGCATGGAAAAACATGCTGCACCAGGTATCAAGTAGTCAGCTATCTCTGTACTCCGACAACTCTCTCATTTCAACAGGTGGATTCTCCTAGCTCCTTACTTCACTACCTTCTCAAACAATGACTTCCATATTCCAAAACAGTGACAACTTGACAGTTTTTTTCATAATAACTGTAAAAATATAAGGACTGTAGTAAAAATAGCCCCAGGGCTAGTGTAGAGGCGCAGTAATACAATCAAATATGACAGTACTGAACACAAGGGAATCCTATAATACTCTTTGATAGCCCCTGAATCTAACAAACATCAACACATACACTTAAACATTGTAAAAAATGTATAATAATTAAAATAGCAGAGAAACATGAACAAGTCAGTCTAATATCAACACATGGCCGCAAGGTCAATCAAGTATGGAGGAAGGGTGATGACATGCATCCTCTCCTTCATTGCGTCCTTTTTTAGGCCTCCTTTGTGCTGGTCTTCATCTTCTGAACTGTTTCCTGTATTTCAAACAATGAAAAGAGTTGACAGAAATATTTGTATAAGTATCTATAAGCTTTTTTGTATTGTTAACATTTTTGGAAGAACACATATCACTTGAATACTTGATCCATTAAAAGCAACATTGTATTTTGAAGCAAGGTCCTTATGACTGAATTTAGCGTACACCTGGTCACCCCAAACTTGTTCCCACAGAGCATTTGTTTACAATGGCAGTATAAGCATGCCCTTCTGGAGTACAGAGTACATGGCCTTGCTGACTCAGTCATGGCCTCAAGCCAGAGCCCTAGTCCTACCTTGTTAGCCTCATACTCTCATTCACACATTTAAGCAAGCACGTACACACAAGAGTAGACATGCCACAAAAATATCATGAATGTAGAGGTTCCAGAAATGTATATAGCTTGTCAGGTCAGGTTTTAGAACTTGGTTCTAGAACTTTACTTTTGGGCTAGAGAGGTTCTAGATCACTATTATTTGTTTAGAGAGGTACTAGAATGAACACTGGCAGCATTATTCCAATTTATTCTACTTCGTTTAAGAATGCTTGATTCTGATTGGCTGGGAGGAGGGCATTAACCCGGCAGATTGCCCGCTGACTGAGCACAGTGTCATCAAATAGTAGATCAATACGCCGCTTGTATTTTTTTTCTATCACAGAAATTTCAAACATGAGGTCCATTCTAAAAATAAACCTTCTAAAAAGGTTTCTAAAATGTGTCGGAAATCTATCGGAGGGTCAGTAGATACATAGTTTCGCAAGCGAAATACAATGTAGCAACTACGTTATTAAACTAACGTTAGTGATCAGATGCAGCCTTGTGTGGTTACTAATGAACGTTAGCTACAGTTGAGCTAACGTTATGGACAAATTCATTGTCAATTTTAATATATTTGGAGTAGGGAAGACATTTGAGTACTGGTAAAGAGCGACGAGGACGACGGAATGACAAAAGAAAAAGACAAGGCCCAGGGTACCCGTTTCCGAGTTCTGACAGATGAGGAGCTGCGTACAATTGAAGACGGGGCCCTTGAATCAAACACAAAAAAGGCAACTGCCTTTGCTATCAAGGTTTTCACCGAGTGGAAGAGCCACCAGAAGGATAGACTGACTCAGTGTGTTTGTTGTTGTCAGTTGTGTGGTTGCTATAGAAACTAATTAGCTACAGCTGAGCTAACGTTATTCTCCGTAGTTCTAAAGGGGACTACTTTTTGAGGGAGATGAACTCAAACAGAGTATATATTTGATAAGCATGCAATACGAATAAGAAAAAGCATAATTATTAAAGTATTTGAATTGTTTTTTTATGTTGGCAAGGAAGAAGTAGAATAAACGGGATAATCACCTCAAGGCAGGGCAATAAACAGTTTGATATGCCCGGCTTATCAAGGCATATCAAATTGTTTATTGCCCTGCCTCTCTGTGATTATCCCTTACATGTCCTAGGTGATACCAAGTCCTTTTAAGGCTTTTTATGTAGCCTGTGTTAACTATCATTGTTCTACCACATAATAGGCTATGTAATACCAATTTAGCATTGCACTCCTATAACATTGTCGGACTCACGATGGACGGTTGAAAAAAATAAAATAAAATCAAAGCAGCAAAACCAGACATATCGTTTTGTTATTCAACACATTCTTCTTACTTGTCAAAACCTGGTGCCGACATTACCCACAATGCAACTCGACCACCAACAGTTGGGCTACAGTGGTCTGGTAAGCTCACTTCTTTCTAACTCCACACCGCCAGATTTTTTAATTTTTAAACTTTTAGTCTTCAGCCCCAACCGGAGCTGACTTATCACTTCAGCTAATTTATCAGACTTCACACAGCTCCCTTTGTAGCCATAAAAGGCTTGATACAACTTTTTTCACATTAGTACTTCACAAGACCTGTAAGCATACTTTGATGTGTAAAGTCGTTTGTGTTCCCCTTTAAGACTGCTAGATGCTGGCTTTCCTAATTCCAGCAATGTATAATTCACTCTCAAGGCCTTATGCGCCACAAGGCATGAAGAAGATGGCAACAGGTAACATAATTCACTCTTAGGAATAACTGATTATATAATACATTATGATTCGTAATCATCCACACAAAATCTTAGTTAAGGACATCCCTATCAACCTTTCTAAAATCTAAAATAAAAGGGAAAATGTTGGTGATCATTTTTTCTGCCATCTGCCTTCTATTTCATATCCATTTCATAGTTTTATTGACCTAATTAAAAAAAAAACATTTCTTTATTTCACAGCTTTGGATTTACTGTTTCACTTTTCAAGCCAGGAGTCATAAAGCTGCTGATACCCTGGCTCACTGAGCTATGTTAGGTTGGTACACACAGAGTCACATAAAAATGTACCCCTACCAATTCCCATGTGAATTATTTTGTGCTGGCTAAGCAGTTTGATTCAAATGATCTTTGTCCAGAAACACATCGCAAGTAATCAACGTTATACCCTGAAGGAATCTAAAAACAGACACTTGTTATGGCTCATGTCAGTGATATTTCATGGATCTCATAACCAAGCAGAATCTTATGAGCAGTGGGTAGTGATGGAACTTTGAAATACACTTTAAAAGATGTGACTAAGGCTAGGTGTTTTGTCCTTTTCTGTAGAGAAATCTTGAATGTACTTCTAATTCTGATTTATGTTGACTGATTGATATGATGAGTATGTTACATTTTTTTTTTATTGTTTACAGGGGTTTTCAGAGTACAAAGACAGACCTGATGCTTGTTGAGCTCAGCCACACGGAGGTTCCACTCCTCCTCAGTCATCTCCGCCCCAGCATCTGCTGACTCATCCACAGCTGCTGTTTTGTCTAGACAGATAACAAAATTGTCAAAAATGGCCATGGGGCAATTGTCTTAATGTGTGAGTGTGTGAACAGAATGATCTAAAGAATAAATAGCAAAAAGGTCACATATTGTATTTCAACTCACCAGTGCAGGTCATAGCAGTGCAGACCCAGTTGCCGCATGCACAAACACATCGGTTACACTCTACTTGAGTCTCTGCTCCGTCCTCATATGTCTCATCCTCCAAGGCGCATTCTGCAGAAAGACACATGGCAAAATATTCAGCCAAGACCACAGATAATAGACTGTTGGCAGAATGATAATAGAAACAGCATTACACTGTAATCCATGACCTAGGTTGTCAGCATTTCAAAATACCACATAATTCGTCTAGTAGCTTCATTTGAAAGTCACAAGTTTTAGCTTACTAATCAAAAGTCAGCAAATCCACCAACAACCCCCGCTAAGCAGAATTTAAAGTAAGCATGTGTGTCAGAGATAAAAATAAATAAATAAATTCAAGACATTTTCACATTCAAGATGTGTATCATCCTCTTTCAGGCTTGAAGGTCTTGATTTCCATGACCAAAGAAATCCTATACACAAAGTCAACCGTGTGTGTGTGTGTGTGTGTGTGTGTGTGTGTGTGTGTGTGTGTGTGTGTGCGTGTGTGTGTGTGCGTGTGTGTGTGTGTGTGTGTGTGTGTGTGTGTGTGTCCTTGAGTCTGGACAAGCTCAAGGGTTCAGTGCTCCATAGCTAAATATAAAAAAAAGTTGCCTCTGCTTCCTGTGAACTTTGTCCCAGATATATCAACATCACATGACTGAGCAGACTGAAGTGAAAACTCAAACTAGTATGAAAAGCAATTTGAGGCATTTCCACAGTTTGCTGGGTGTTGGGATTGCCTGAGTGAGTTAATGTCAATGTATCCATACACTATATCCACCGGTGTGTAACTTTATGTGACATCAAAATACACAAACAAGTACTCACTCTTCTCTGGTGGATTGAAGCCAGGCTTCAGGCAGTTCAGGAACTCATCAAAGCTCAGTTTCCAGTCGGCGTTTTCATCAGAGAGCTCAATGAGGGCATCCACACACAGGCTCCTGGGAAGCACAAATATACATGCAAACATTGAATAAATATCAGCTGGTCCATACAGTGGCAACAGAACATTGCTGAGAAAATAAGCATACAGAAGAAATGATAATTGGTTTAGAATGTTATATCCCACGGAGCACAGGTGTTTATGCCAGCGCAGGCTCCCATAGGAGGCCTTCAGTAAAGTTTGCACTGTTTAGATAGAGTTCAATGACTTTCGCTGTGTAGCTTAAAATAGCACAGCAGCACACAGATTTGGATCTGTATGTGCAAGCATTACCACCGATTTATTTTCACAGAGTTTAAGGGAAGAATGCAAACAGTAGCCTTTTTTACTCCACCCTGCCCTCAAAAACACTCTTGTAAGCATGCAAACCGACAAATAAAACACACTGACCTGAGCAGCTTGTTGCTCTCCTGGTCTGCATAGGACTGCAACTCCACAACTGAGTCATTCTGCTGGATGAATTTGAGCAGCTCTGAGGAGTCCAGCTGAGAATCACCATTGTCATATGACTACAGAAACATAAGAGAGACATGAGACATGAGAGAGGCACGGTTAACGGTATGTATGTACAGTAGAATATGAACAATAACACTAACATTTCACAATTAACTTTTAGACTGCCTGATACAAACATTACACAAACATCTTCATGGGTTCCACTATATTGTGATCAATTTGTGTCATGTGCATGGAAATATTACTAATTGTTGTTTCTGATGGACAGGTCAGTCAAATGGGTGTGGGAACATGAAGAATTCTATTCATATAGTCATTTTTGGCATGCATCTTTATATGAATGTGTATTTATTGCTCATATTCAATTAACGTAACTGCTTATTAACCTAAATGCTCTGTAATACTGTCTCTGTAAGGCGACTTAAAGGAGACCTATTATGGTTTTCCGTATATCTACAATGTTACAATGTCGGATGCATATATTAAAACCCAAGTGGGTCGATTGCAAAAAACTCCAGAATTTAAAGTAAAGTGAGACCTCTTCCTGCAACTCTCCATCTCCCCTCTTTGTCACACAGGAAATGCATACGCAGAACAGCCAATAGAAAATGAAAATGACCTGTGATTGAAATTTGATGGCTAGATTTTCTATAGACTGAATACAGAGCCAGGAGGAGGCGCAGAAGTCTAGTCTGGTCTCTCAGACCACTTTAATTACAATATGTTGAAAGATTATTATGGAATTATTAAGAGCCTACCACAGCTTTCAATGTGGCCAAAGCTTTAAATAAAAAGTTAAACCTGTTTGTAAAAGGTACCGACAACGTTCATCGTTTCATTTATCCACCCTAGATCTGCTCTACAAACGGCTAGTCTTCTATTTATATCTTTTTACTGTGAAACACGAGAGCGGAGGATATTAATGATTGTGTGGAGCTCATCATTCTGCAGTTTGACGCACAGTTGGTGTCTCTGGGAACGGCAAGGATTGGTGTTGGATTACGTGTATAGAGCAACAGCTTATACATTGTTCCACACTAGCGTCCTATAACATTGCATTTTATCTGTTTTTATATTCTTTATTGTTTTCAACTGCTCTTTAATGTTTTATGTAAAGCACTTTGAATTGCCCTGTTGCTGAAACGTGCTATACAAATAAAGCCTTGCCTTGCCTCTGTTCATATCTGTCTTTCCATGCCTTACAGTTTGCAAACGGTACATGACTAAACTCTCCGTTCCCAGTTCACTAGCGAGCTGAGCTGAACGTTCAGACATTGTTCAGTCATTGAGTGGGTTACTACAGTCAGAGCTCCGGTCAAGCACTGAACGATTCAGTCTTAGAGGAGACTCTGGAGATCTGGAAATGCTGACTAATCAGAGCAGACTGGGCTTTTTCGGGTGGAGGGCTTAAAAAGTCAGACCTTCTAACAGAGCATCTCAGATAGGTGCAGCAGCCATGGGCAGTATGAGAAAATAAAGTATTGTTGAACATTAAAGCATATAAATATGTGCTAGTAGAAACACAAAGTACAAGTATGAACCTGAACAGTATATAATAGGTCTACTTTAGCCAAGGCTTTTGAAATAGTTTGGCAGTATATAGTTATAGTAATAGTTGGACCTTGAGACCATGAGATGCTACATAAAGTTAAGGGTAAGTATACTCTCAAAATATGCAGCATATTTGTATGGTGGGAAATTGCTGTTTACACAAACTGTTCAAAAAAATCTATCTGCTCTTCTGCTTTAATGGCATTCATGTCAGCCCATAAAGCAGCAGGGGTCCTCCTCTGCAGGACCTCATTAAACTGAATTATAACCATCAGCTGACACGCTTGAAAAGGTCTGCTACATGAATAATTCGACACAGCTTTAAGCATCAGGGTGGTTGGAGGAGGCCTATAAATATAAATAAATACACTGGGGTATTCTGTATAAAGAATGGTGTAGGATCAATTGTGTGCACTAATTGAGACCAGGGTCCATTCTGTCCTGTTCAGAGAAAAGAAGCCCACCTTGAAGTATTTGAGCAGGATGTCAGAGAAGTTGGATCCCTTGGCAAACCAGCCATCTGGGACAACCTCAGTCTGCAGCCACTGGATCACACGACTCCTCAGCTCATTGCGGTCAGCAGCGTAGCAAACCACTACAGGATTGGGAACATATCCATAGGTCAAAAGCAATAATAACTAATCCAAAGGGTAAAATTTATCTTGCAAGCTATATCACAATTGACCCCTGTCATTTAGTGCATGCGTCAGTATTAGCATTTTCCTTAAGTCCTTTCCTTTAGACCGTACAATTCAGTTATTATCATAATAGCCAATCTTAACACCACACCAACCCATAACCCATCTGTGAACCATGGCTCAAATCCACGGTCTCACTAAAATTGTAAACACTTTTAAGTCTGCAGAACATGAATATATACTGTACATATATGCAATACAACCCACACACACACACACACACACACACACACACACACACACACACACACACACACACACACACACACACACACACCTCACCTGGGCTGGCAGCTGCCTGCTCTGCTTTCTTCTCTACAGGTGATTAAACAAGAAAGAAAGAATATAACATTTGAAGCAACAAAAAAAAAAATCAATTGAACATTGTTGACTTGATATAGATTATTGGAGATAAACTCTGGCTGTCTCTGAGCACTTGGCCAAAGGTCTGCAGAGGAAAGTATGACATAACTACTACCACTGGGAACATTGAAAGTTCACTCAAGATAAGATGCCAATATTAGATGCATTAATAGATAAGTTAAGGCCAGGACAGGAGTCTGCAGTGATGTGTGCGTGGCCTTATATGTTGACTTTTTAACCTCACATATCAGTTTAATGAATATTGGCTAGTTCAGAGATCACACAACCAGTTCAATAAAATGTACCTTCCACTAGCCAGCCTAGTGGAAGGGGGGTTCTTTTTTCATAAAGTAGACCTTTTTGCAGTTTTTCACTCATTTAGTATTTGATTATGAGGTTCAAATACTTCATTTCGATGTTCTTGGCCTTACAGATTTTGCTATGAGTGCATAAAGTTAGTTGCATGGATTGTTTATACATTAGACCTTAGATTGTTACATGTTGCGTGCCAGTTAACACATTCATAGAAATGGTGCTTAGATCATTTTTATTTGGGGGGGATTCAAATTATTGACAGTTGTTATTTAAAAAGACACTTGTTTATTATAACATGGATGGATTACATTACACTATGGACCTTTGGCAGTGGGGGGGTCTTTCGAACCACCCGAACCCCCCGGTCTACCGGTGTGTGTACAGTATTATTAGCACTAGACAGGTTCAATCTAAATCTAATCTAAAGTGTGGTCTGATAAAAAATGATAGAAAATCATGATGGGATAATAAACGTAAGAGCTTACTGTCCACATTGGGCCATTGCTGAAAGAACCAAACAATAACAATGTTTGGCTTTAATATTTGAGCTTCCACCGTGTATTTGACCCCCGACTCCCCAATACAGAATACTGAGGATACTAAATCTGATACGCCATATTGGTATTGGTGTCAATACTGACCTTTACACCGACCAATTTCCAATAAATGCAGTTTCTTAGTCAATGGCCTTAAAAAATTATTCAAAATTTGTTACTACCAGTAAGTAACTAACTACCAGTTAGATCAATTCAGTCATGAAAGGCCCCCACCTCAGTTTTTAGTTCCAAAGAAGTCTGTGGTCTTATATTATCTTACAGAAAAAGTATTCTATTGAGTTCTATGCAGTGAGATATATTACATTCGGAAAAAAGAGAGCATTGGTACTGAATCAGTGCTGGGTCACTGGGTTATCAGGAGAAAAAAACTTTGTCCCTACTCAAGTGTTGTTGTAAGTCTGTCTTGCTGTCACCCTAACTACACAATTTTGGTAAGGAATCAGAAAGCAATAGCAGTAAAAAGGGTATTTTTAACCGCTACACGGTTTCTCAATTATTCAATGTAGCTAGCATCACTGTATAAAACATGTTTAAAATATCCATCCAAGGCCCTCTCGTCTTCTATCCTATTCAGATTTGGCACCTCCTCTAGACAAAGTGTCCTTGACTATCAGAACACTTTGTTGGCCTTGATAATAATATATTTTTAATTATTAATAACATTACACATAACATAACACTTGGAGGTGTAATTTACTGGGATTGTAAAAGTGACCCTGTGAACAGCTGCTCATAAAACTACTACAGAGGTTGAGAAGGAACTTTCAATCTAAACTTTTAGGTTAACATAGATGAGAAGTTGTTAAAAAAAAAAAAAGGACATCAAAGGACTACAATTCAATGACCACTGGGCAAACTCCATCTGCTGAGAAAGATTGTGTGATACAATGGAAAGCTTCATAAAAACTCCTAGTGGACCCTGTGGTGAGAGAAAGTGACATATTGTTTGCTCATATCTTGTATCTGTTTATCCAGTACTTAGAGTGACAGACACATATGTTACAAGACAACCATGGTGACCAGAGGGGGTCCCATTCTATCCGCCAGCTATTTATGGATGGTGAAGCACTCAAATGCACTGGTGTAGCCTTTCCATATTTAAAACAGAAGCTGAATGAGCCATTTGTTAATTGCAAAATGATACATATACAGTACATATGAATTACATAAACAGTATAGGTGGCTGTTCTGCTAGTAGAGAAGTTTTATCATGATTTAACCAAAATGTTGTGTGCTGCTGCTCGTACCATGGCAGTGTCCATCATGGGCCACCTGTATCTTCAAGCCAGTTAGACAAGCATCCCTGTGGAGCTCACAGTGATTCCTGTAGGTCTTACCATTGCTGCCACACACTGACCTCTTGTGGGGCTTACAGCTCTGGAGAGGGAGAGGGAGAGGGAGAGGGAGAGGGGAGGAAGAGATGTGAAAACTAGGGGAAAATTGAATCTCATGTCTTTTTTTTCTTCTTACATTACCACTCCTTTCTTGTGTGAAAGTAATGTCACATAGTCTCTGTAGAGCTGCACACCCCAAAACTTACCTCTATACACAGACAGCTGGGCTCCCCTTTCTCTGTAACTGCACACTCTCTGCCGGCCCCACAGAACACATTGGCACACACTTTGCTCTTGCTCTGCAGCTCCTGAAAGAAAGTAAACACATTGTTGGCACTTTAGAAATAGCATTGTAGCAAGATATCTCAAAAACAGACTTCAAAGAAATTTAGTGGAAAGTTAGGCCTGGGGCAAAAGACGATTTGCCTAGATTTTTGTTGCCATTCATAAAGAACTACTCTCTTATAACCCCTGAATTGTGTCATTCCCCCCTGAATTACTTGGTCTAACACATATTTATCCATAGATATTCTCCCTAAATATGTACAGTATTTCCATCATTTGGAAATACATCAACACCTTTTACACCACTCCTCCTTTCCAATTTTTTTTTATTTTGGTACATAATTTAATATACTTGCATAACTCCAAATCCAACTGTAAGTGTGGCCTATTTAATATAAATTGCTTCTTGGACCGTTTAATTTTAGCAAATTTAAAAGATGCATGCACATGTCAACTCTGAGCCAACCTTCAAAGATTGATGACATTTCCCCTCAAGGTGGCGCTACCTCACCAACATGATAAATTAAAATAGCCATGACTTTGTGGTCTATGCCTTTGACTCACTTGAAACACATTGCATCCCTGTGCAAAGTCTGAATATTCTTGAGCTTGACTTTAGATTCTCTAAAAAATAGGGCTGCAATCTTACCTATCCAATCTTACCTTACCTATTATTGTGTATTTCAATTTAGATCTGCATATTTTAAAGTTTAAACATTTCTGTTGTTAAAGTAACAGATTATTATGATTATTATGCTTTCCAGTAAATGCCTTATCCCTGTTCATGTTTAATTGCATGTCCTTTTAATGAAGGTCTCTGGAGACCCACTTATGTTACCACTAATGTTGCAGACTAAGTTCAAGAAGTGACAGCTGACCATACTCCACTTAGAAAAGCTGATGTCTTTAGAGTGGATTACACAAGGCAATGCTTCAAATTAAAACAGATGTAGTGTTGACAACAGTATTATCTCTGTGTGTAAGTGTGCTAAGGGAAACAAAGACATGATGTAAGCATGATGAGACCTTACAGGACTACAATCAAACTGTAGTTTTTCCAGTACATTTAGTCTAATTTTCTGTTGTTGACACTTGCCTTTGTTTCTTTGTCTTTTGTTTGTTTGTTGAAAGATATCGCCAGAGGACTTGCCAAACATGGAGTTCACTAGAGCTACAAACCAACCAATCACAAGATGCCAAGTGCAGCTCCAAGAGCTGCTTTATGACCCTCATTACCTCCTCCTTTCCTTATCTGTGTGTCTTTGTATAAGTGTGTGTGTGGGTTTGTGTTTGCGTCTGTACAGGGTGTTTCCACATCTGGAGTCTGAGCTGTTTTCCTTTGGGCCCATTCCCATGCTATGAAATCTTTTCTCCTCCCTGTTTTTCTAGACTCCCCTCCTCCTCTTTAAGCCGCTGTTTCCTGTAAGAGTGGACCGAAAGTTGGCCCTCTGTGCGAGCGCACGTGAGCTGGCTTTCAAGCTGCTGTGTGTGTTTGTGAGTTCAAGGTCTGGTATTTAGGTTAAACTGATGCTGGATTCTTGTGACCTAACTCTCATAAGCTCACCAATGATAGAATATAACAAGATGGATGCAGGACTGGGAGAGGGGAGGCAGTCACATGCAAGCATCACAGTGCAGCTGCTTTAACCCAAAGTGGTGAGAGGAGAGGGTTTGGTTTTTTTCTATGCATGCTTTAAAGACACGCACACACTTGCACTCCAAAGTTGAGGTCATGAAAATCTTCAAAGCAATCCCTGTGGCTTTGAGCATGTTGGACAATTCAGTTTGTTAGACACAGCTGGGCTAGGAGTCTGTTAAAACCTGTAGAAACCTCCGATGAGAACATGAATAATGGATGAGCTGCTTCGGTGAATCTGGTATAAACGTAGAGCTCTGTCTGTCCATCTCTCTCCGAGTAGAACCAGCAGAGGATCCCTGACATTTAGCTCTTTTTTTCCCAGATGATTCAAGTGGATTGTTGCTATGGTGAGAGCATGTACAGGCTCCTGTTGTGGCAAGATCACAGAGGTGTCAATCAAAAGAGGCAAATGGAACGAAGCCCCATAATAAGATCACAGCAGAGCGTGTTGTTCAGAATTTATGATTGACACAGACTGTAGAAAACAACCGACAAAGTGACTGTAATGAGACCCAACCAACCTTCAACAAACCAGGAACAGGAGGATGCCTTATGTGGTCATAAATCATGCCTGCAAGGAGCCTTCATTGTTGCGATGAACAGGACGGTGCAGCCATGCATCATCATTGAGTACATTAACCTGGTTTAGATTATAATTCGGGATAAGGCCTTTACATGGAACCTAGATGAAACTGGTAAAAGCTGTCTCGCTGTATATATCATTCTAACTCTATCCAGGTTTCTCTGACATATCCTTGCCACTCATTCCGGGAGCTAGGACAGTAGAAATATTAGCTATTAAATGTTAGGTATTGGTATTTTTGTATATGATGGCTAAAAAGTAACAAGAAATAGCAATACGGGAATGTAAAAGGTATGTTTTAGGTTTTAGGTGAAGACACAATGTAACCCCTACAGTATATATTATCCACCAGAGAGCTGACCAGTTGTTCCACTCTGTACATATCATGGTCACAAAAACAAAAAAAGGCTTTGACATTTTGGGAAACACTTTTATTACGTTTCTTGCTGAGAGTTAGATGATAATTTCTTACCGCTCTCAGATCTGTTCGCTAAATATGAAGCTAAAGCCATCAGCAAGTTAACTTTGTTTAGCATTAAGGCTGGAAATAGGGGGAACCAGCTAGCCTGGTTCTGTCCTACGGTTAAAAGAAATCTACCAACACCTCTAAAGCTCACTAATGATATTTAGTTTGATTAGTCCATAAAAAAGTAAAAAGTAAACCACAATTTGCAGTTAAGGGGGTTATGTGCCACACTATTTGTCGGGAGCAGTGACTTCCTGGAGTCTCTGCTGGTTGTCTGGTGACATCACAATTACATTAAAACTTTTAGAGGTGCTGGTAGGCAGATTTGTTAGTGTTGGATAGACTCAGGCCAGCTGTTCCCCTGTTTATAGTCTTTATGCTAAGCTAAGCTAACCGACTGCTAGTGGTAGCTTCATATTTAGTGTACAGTCACGAGTGGTATCCATTTTCTCTTGGCAGGAAAGCAAATAAGTGCATTTACCAAAATATTAAAGTATTAATTTAAGATTACCAGTTTTAGAAATGAAAATTTTAAAGTTGAGAACGCTCATTCACCCATGGCATACAGTCATTAGTACTAGATACAGTAAGGTGTTTAAACACCACAGTATCCCAGTTTATATCATACTAACAACATATTCAGGTGCCTCAAAACCAAGATATGGGGTTATTTGGGTGTCAGAAATTAAGATGATAATGAAGATGTTTACATGACACATAAACACATAACCATGATTCTCCACAAACCCGACCATGACTGGGATGCTTAAGCACATGTAAACACACCCATTAACCCAATCACCATCAGAGAAGACAAAAAATGTACAAACTCAGCACAAACGAAAACAAACAAACTCGCTGTGGGTGTCCTACATAAATGACATCAATTTTTCATTACAGCCAACAAATGACGCCATTATTTATTTCTCTCCCATTTAAAACCAATCACAGGAGCCAGAGCTCTGATAAGTGACTGGTGAATCATAACAGATTAAGCAGAGACCTTCATACAGAAAGCTGCCTCAAGCATAAAACTGATTGTATATATATACATATTTCACAGCTCATTTTCCTCGACTCCTGGCCCTTTTCTTTCACATTTTCAGTTTTTTTGTAAGGAGGTTAAACTTATTTAAATTTTTAAAGAAGATAAAAAGATTTTGCGTGATATTTCTCAAAACCCCTAAGCGCATAATTTAATTTCCCTATCTCAGTGTGGTGCCTCTCAATTCAAGTCTAGTGTACTTTTATTTCTCCTCTGCTGTAATTCTCCCTGTCTTGTCATATTATTCTCAGTGCCATGCCCTTTTACGGCTGCAAGACACGTCAGTGATCCGAGACCAGTTTTGCAGAGCCAGACAGAGGAAAAATGTGAGCAGAGAGAGGAAGAAGAGGATGAGAAAGATGTGCAGAGAGTCTGACTATTACTAAGAAACAGGTAGATGGGGAAGATACAAGAAGAGAGGCAGGGGTTGTGTGCGCTCTGAAGTCAATTTCTCCCCTGCACTGTGTTGAATGGCTTCATGCTGAGGCAGACTGGAGGTAAAGGGCAATGTGTTCTCGCTTCAGTTAAAAAATTAAAAAGCCTATTTCATCTTCTTCTGCTGATAAGGGTGCAGGCAGTACAACAGCAGCAAGGCTAAATCTGCACACACTAACACATGGAAAACACATCTATTTGCATGTCTTTCTGCATCTGTCCATACAGCACACACAACAGTAGAGTAATAGAGCCTATCCGCCCTTAAGTGTATGTTTTGTGTTTTGTGCATGTGCGTATGTGTGTATGCGTGTGTGTGTGTGTGTGTGTGTCTGTGATGCTCCATTGATCTAGCAGGCCAGCTTTTTTTCCTGTGGGTGTCACTTTAGAGCCACTGTGAATCCATTCCCACAATGACACCTGCCCCTCATTAACATAGAAAACATTGATTTACGGATTGTAAACACCCTGACGTGGATATACCTACAGTGACAATGGACTAATTGATGTTACTTGAAAAATAAATAAATAAAATAACTACATTAAATATTGCATTTAACCTTCCTGTTAATTAACTATACAACAATATGACTTTCTATAGCAATCAAGATCAGTTTAATCAGCTTGATCCGCTTACTGGGCACACAGAGCTTCATTTAATGCAATCCAATACAACAGCCCAGCAGTAAATCCTGTTCATATTGAGGATTTCTTGAGACTGCGTTAGAGAGATGTTGATTCAGCGCTATGCTTATTGTGGAGGGTGTACTTTCCAGTGCTGTTGAATTGTACTGCATTATGAAAAGGTGAAAGGTGGTTCAGCTTGCGCAACAATAACTGAATATAATAAGCTTTATAAAGATAGGATTTGTTGCAGGGCTTTTTTGTTGGATTCATTGAATGCAGCTAGATGTATCTAGTAAACTGGCAACTCAGTGTAAAAGATAAGTTTGACAAAACATTTTCCTCTTTCCCCTAAGGTAGAGCAAGCCTGGTAAGTGTTTTTATGAATAAAATATTATGCTATTTGACTACTTGAAATATTAAAATAAAATGGTCCCAGAAGGATGCAAGAATATGGACAAGTAATGCGGTTTCTATTCATTCTGGTCACTAGCATAAACCCGAGAAAAAAGCCTTTCCGTTTTTACACTCAGAACTGCTTCTCCCTCAGTTTTGTAACTAAATAAAGTTTCAGATTCAACAATCTGAATGGAAGCAGTTAATCATGTTTTAATTTTATACCAACTGAATGCAAAGTATTAAACAATTTAAAAACTGCTCAGATGTTTTATGTGGTAGCTTATCCCCCAAAACTCAGTTATTCATCAAAGAAATTATATTTCAGAAATCATTAGAGAGTTACAACAATGATGCTGACATGAGCAGATGAGGCAGGAAAATCGAGGCAGGCATTAAAGCTCCCAACTGTGTCCTGAAGGCATCAATCTGTCTCAATTTAGAGATTTTTCTAGCTGGCATTTATAATCAGCAAAGCTTTGTGCTTAAAACAGAATTATAATACTGAACACTATTTCATATGGTTGTCTTTACAGGTACTGGGATATTATGTACATAAGGCATGAAAGGAATAGTTTGATATTTTGGGAGATGCACGTATTCACTTGCAGAAAGTAGAGAATATGAATACCACTCTCATGAATGTTAATATGAAGCTACAACTAGCGTAGCTTATCATAAAAACTGGAAACAATAAAGCAGCTAAATCAACTAGCCTGGCTCTATAAAGCATACAGACATGACTGTGGTATCAATGTTCTCCAAAAAACTGTTTCACCAAAATGTTGAACTATTCGTTTAAGTTGTGTGCAGTTTGTCTTGAGAATACACATGTACACTGTAAACCCGAATGCTCAAAATAATTAATTAGAATAAGTACTGTAAACTTAAAATGTGTCAAGAGGTTCTACTAGGGGTGGTACGGTTCATGAAAAAACATCCGAACCGCTCGGTTCGCATGTCTCGGTTCGGAGTGTGTGTGTGTCGCACGGTTCGTCAGTACACTGTTAATGTGCACTAACCACTTACTGCCGTAGTGCCCATTTTCGACACCTATGTTAAAACACTAACTGGAAACGACGAGGGGGATGAGCAACATGAACGCAACACATGGCAGCTGATTGGACGAACGCATCACGTGGTTCTTGCTGCTCCCGAATTTCAAAACAGACTCTGGCGTCTCGTTCTGAATACCATCTCATATTTTACGAAAATAGTTCACCGAAAAGTGTTTCTGAAAACATTTTAAGCGAGAAATAGGCCATACAGTTGCTGAATCTGTCTGTTTTTTTGATTGACAAAGGTCAGTTTAAAAGATTTTCGTCAGATTTTGAGAGGCGCCGAGCAGAGTGCTGCAGGTCACGTCACATGCAGAAATGGTGGGAGAGATAAGGAAGGCTGCCCAGAGTTGGAGGATGCGCCAGCGTCGTATATAGTCTGGTGTGTGGGAACATTTGGGATTTCATGTTACCTATGATGACAGCGGAAATAAAACAATAGATAGAACTGCCACTGTATGCATGTATTGTGCAACATGCATTCAATATGCTAATTTTAGCTATATATCATATGCTGAAGTATATTTCTGGAGTGTTAAAGATTAAAAGAAAAAATAACAAGAACTGTACAGAACCGAAAACCGTGACCCTAAAACCGTGATACGAACCGAACCGTGGATTTTGTGAACCATACCACCCCTAGGTTCTACTTACTTAAAACTGTTGAGTGCCAGTAGCATATACTATCTTTTGAGTTTAGTAAACTCTTATTTTTTGAAGTCAATGTTGTTGAGTTACGGTTAATTAAATGACTGAACAAGAAACCAATAAATATTGAGTTTAGTGAACATGAAATACTGTGTTTTTATACTTAAAATTATTCGGTTAAGATAATTTAATATTTTCGAGTTGCATATACTGATAATATTTGAGTTGGCTTAATTAGTACTTTAATTTACTCCAAATATTTAAGCTCTAACAACCTCAAACTTTTGAGTTTATAAACACCTTTTAGAAGGTATATGTGTGTGAGAAACGTCATGCGGCTGAAAGCAAAACACTAATAGTGTTTGTTTTTTACCTACATTACACTGATTCCATGTATTTCACTACCGCGACACAGAGTCTCAGACTGACAGATGGACAGACAAATGCATGCACAGCATGGCGACTTCTCCCTCACAGCCTCAAAATGCAACCTACTGTTTGACAAATGTGTAAAGGAGGTGAAATAAAATGTGAAGGTGAAGGATGTAGACGAGAGACAGAATCAAGAGTTAGGGGGCGTACATTCCTCAGCTTTGTTTGGCCTCAGCTGGGGTCCGACAGAGTTCGTCTTGAGCCAAAAATCTCCTCAGTATCTAGGTCAGAGAGGTGCCCCTGCTCTCCCCCATCCCCAGCATTTCCCGCTCTCCCCCTGTGTTGTCTCTCCAGCTCTAGATTATCTAGATTGTCCAATGCTTGTCAGCTTAATGAGACATGGGCTCATGCCAGGAGCAACGGGCGGACAAGGAGGGCTCAAACCAAACAGCTTGTCTCCGTCTACCCATGAAGACCTTCCTCCTACGTCTCTTTACCCTCTAACCAGGCCTTACCAGAAGAGAAGTGTCCTTTAAGGAATTCAATACAAGCTTGTGACTAAATCCATCACACAGGGGAGAAACATAACAGACTATCATCATCTCCGGTTTTGAATCATTAAAGAAAGCTATAGCATTTGCCCTCAATATTTAGGCCTCCATTCTCAAATTTCTTGCATTTTCTTCCATCTGAATCTATTCAACTGTACACTTTGTACATATCAAACCGGATTCAGCCTCATTTCTTCTGTACTTGACAGCCTCTTGAGACCAGACATACAAAAACACTTATTCAACACCCCAACATGGCATGCTTCCTTTGAACTGTCTGCTTAGACTTTCATGGATTTATATGACAATAAGCGGATAGTGGAACTGGCATGATGTGTCCTTGGAAAAATGAGGCCAAAGTAAGACTAATTTGAGTGTGTAATAAAGATATGAGCTCTTTGTAAGAGCTCTATGGGTGGTCTCAAACACTCTCTGGGGGGCCAAGTCTGAGATTAAACCTGCAGAAACAAAGGGACCCTTAGTAAAAACCAGTTTACACTGATCAGCCTGTTATTATTCCCCCTGTTTCTTATTCAGTGTGAAAGGAATGCACCAACGGACAGGATGATGTCACCCCAGTCTGCAGCCTCTTATTTTACACCCACAGGCCCCGTTATTCAAGAGGTGAAATGTATCTATTATACTATACCCTGAAAGAACCAAGAAGAAAAAGAAGAAGAAATGAAATGAAGAAAGATAGATAGACAGAAAGAGACTGAAAGAAAGGAAGGAAGAAAGAGAGAAAACTGAGAAAGTGAGAGAGATAGAGAGAGACGAAAGAAAGGCAGGAAATAAGTCACATTCTGGGCAGAGACACATCTGCTAGCAGTTAAAATGTCAGCGGAGAACATAAAATGCTATGAACACAGCACCACCCCCAGCCTCCCCTCCCCTGTGCACCCTGTTGTCACACTGCTGGGACAAAAGTGTCCCCTGTCTCCACCACCTGACCCACGGCAATCCCATACAGAAATATCCCACCTTTATCCATCCAATCCTCTAAACATCTATTTCTCTCTCGTTATCATTTCCTGCATAAAGTACCGACTGTGCTTTTTTTTTCTTTTCTCTTCTGTTCTACCTAATCTTACCTAATTTCCCACAAATTCTTTTGCCCTCTTTTTCTCTCCGTTCACTTCGCCAACTTTCCCTTCCCTCTTTCCCACCCCTGTTCTGTTCTGGGCATTTTTCCACTGCCAGGAAAGGAGAGAGGAAGGGAGGGAGGGCCCACGCTAGGCTAAGGCCAAGAGAATGAGTAGATTCCCTGCCCTCTTTGAGGCCAGTATTGGGGCTAACGGCTGGAACATGTTTGTCGAAGGAAAAGGCTCATTTACCGACTGGAGAATGTGTTTAGTGTGTGTGATGCCATTTAAAATCTGTTCTGAGACTTCAACCTTCATCATGTCAGACGGTCAGTGGGGCCATGATGATACATCCATACAACTTAATCTGTTTCTTAATTTGTCCCATAGTCCCGTATGCCTGGTTCAACTTTGACAAATAAGCATGAGATGGAAAAAAAAAAAAAAAAATGTCAGGATTTAATTAGAGCTAAAACGTTTAGTCAATTAATTATTTAATAATTAGTGGATGGACAGATAATTAATCGGCAACTATTTTGATAATCGATTAACAGTTTTTCCAGCAAAAATGCTAAATTTCCTGGACAAAGCATGAAGGTTTGTTGCTTTTCTTTGTTGTGTGCAATAAACTGAATATATGGTTGGTTTTGGACTGAAGATGCCACCTCTGGGAGATGGGAAACAATGAACATTTCTTACTATTTTTTTTTACATTTACAGACAAAAAGATGAATCAATTATTCGTTTGTTGCAATCCTAAATTCAGTGTCAATTGTGCCTAAGCACTCAGTAATCATATTAATGTATGTACCTTGTGTGTTGATCATATTATTAAATCATTTATTTTTGGTACTTCTACTTAGAATTTCTCATAAACAAGACATCTGAGGCAGCTCCATTCGCTAAATAAAGACAACGATATGTGGTTGAAAGCTCACGTAAGCTAGTAAGTGAAGCTTTGAGCTTTGCTTATTGTGTTACTGTTCTCAAAGGTCAGGATTGAACCTCCATGCTCAAACAATGAAATAGTTTGGGAGGGAAACTAAATGTGGTGTATGAAATCATGATCCCCAGCCAACACAAGTCTGACCTGAATCACAGGGGCTATTTTTCTGAATTTTAAGTACTATTATTTTTGATACATCTTGCTAATAATACGTGTGCACTTTTACTTAACAAACTTTGTCAATGCAAGACTATTACTTGTAATGTTGTACAGGGTGGTATTGTGACTTTTACTTAAGTAAAAGGTTAAAAGTAGCAAAGTTCTTCTTCTACCACTATCATACAGGACAAAGAAAAGCAGCAAATCCTCACAATTTGGAGGCTGAACAAGGGAACGTTAATTGATTATCAAAACTGACTCAATCAATTAATTGTTTCAGCTCTAAGACTGAAAGGGTACCCAACATTATTAAATCACTCACCAACTGAAACATTATATCAGGTGTAGTGTAGTTGTAGTTTGTTGTAAAAGTCTGTTACACAACACACACATGGTGAGTAAACTTACATTCTTCCTGCATGTCTGCTGTGTTATAGCACACATCTCAGATCACATGAAAATTAAATTTGTTACATGAACCCCTTCATAGTTAAAAGCTACAGCAGTTGTTGTGTTAATGGTAAAAGAAATGTAACAGTGACATTTGGAGAGAACAGAATAATATCTCATCCCACAGTGACCCCGTTTTCACCAAGCAAACTGCATTTCAGATGCAGGGCCTGATCTCAAGGTGCAACCTCTACACAGGCTGCTGGATACAGGACGATGTCTGGTGGAAGCAAATGGGTAGTATAAGTTTTTGACAATTTATCGTATCAGTAAACTGTAAAGGCAATTTTAAAAGGAACTAAAACAGTGTCAAACAATTATTTAACATGTCACACTAAAGTTGTGGATTTATTGCCTTTGGCCATGAGCTACAAAGAGGGAAACAATGGGAAATGGTCACCTTTATAACCTGCATTCAGGAGGCCTCTTTTCCTGAGTGAACTGATTCAAGCCTCCGCACCTATACGTATGTTTAACTTTTAGTACGTATGAGTAAGTTAGCATGTTACATATTCATTATCTCTTACTCACAACCCCTTGAGTATACTTCCGTGCTGCTCTTTGTCATGTGTGTGTGTGTGTGTGTGTGTGTGTGTGTGTGTGTGTGTGTGTGTGTGTGTGTGTGTGTGTGTATGTGTGTGTGTGTGTGTGTGTGTGTGTGTTAATTAATGTGTGTAGTGCCTTTGAGTACACAGTGCTGGTAATGATAAGACACCAGTACAGCTGGTAAGCTAAATGAGGACTCCTTTTAAGCCAAGCCAAGAATGAAGAGAACACACTGCAGGGACATGAAACACAGTACACCCCCTTCTTTCTGTCTGACTACACAAGTCTTACCTCACCACAATCTCCCCTGCTATAATTGCATAACTGTGGCTCCATCTCCTTTCGGTTTTACATCACTCTATCTCACCACCCTCAACAATCCCTGCGCAGGATCCATGACTGGATGTTGGGCTACAGTAATTAGAGCAGGCTGATACAGACAGAGGACACAGCGTCCCCTCATGCTCATGTTCCCTCCACCTGGGCAGATATTTTTAGCCCACCTTGAATGAGGGAGAACAGGCATCAACATGGCAACGTGGCGAGGTTCAAGAGAGGCTGTGGCTCAATCGGGGTCGGCTACAGATCCAGTGCCTCAACAGGGGTACCGGCGTCTTCTTCTTTTTCTCCTCTTCAATCTGTCTTCCTCTCAACTCTAGGACTGTCTTTAAGGAGAGGAGAGCTTGTCTAGCTGCCTTGTTGAGATGACTTCCGCTTGACATTTGTGTTTAAGATCCAGAGCTACTGCAGATAACTAAATTAACCACTGTGTCATTCCACCCTGTCACAGCGAATGATGCAGTATAAAACAATAATACTGCATGCCATAAAAACAGAAATATAAACACTTCTCTCTCTCTGTTTATATGCAAGTGTGTGCACACGTCCCCAGAGGCTGCAAACTCTTATGACTTTCACTACGCCTGCATCTCGACCTTCTTTACATATCAAGCTCCCGGTATGTTTGAGTAAAACATCAACATTTTATTCACAAGATGCATATCTCTTTCCTGTCTGCACTCTCTCTCTCTCACACACACACACACACACACACACACACACACACACACACACACACACACACACCAAACCATGGCCGCACAACGCCTCTGAGCGGCTTGTCATCAAATGCCGAAATTTGTCACCTCTGGAAGTACACAGGCATTCCCCTTCATAATAAATCAGGAGTTAGTGTCCAGATTTTAATACCCTGCACTCACGCCAGAGAATAAACACATTAGTTCTCACACACACACACACACACACACACACACACACACACACACACACACACACACACACACACTCCTGTTTTCATCAGTTTTTCTAGCTCTTTTATGCAGTAAATCTAACACCTATACATAACCTAAATACACACCCTGCAGGCTCATCAGATCCAGCTTTGCTCCAACTTGTTGACCTCCTTTAGACAGCACACTGGAATTCCAGTTCAGGCCCTTCCCACGACAACAGGACATATATTATCAGGGTAATTACCTTTGGAGAATAGATGCCTTTCTAATGCCTCCCCATTAACTTTGTGGATACACTCAACAGACACTGTTGTGTGCTCTGTCTCCACCATGCCATACCTCACAGATCACGACCATGAATCCAATAAAGGCACACACAATGGCACATTTTCTAGCCAGCGGGCAAATGTAGGGAAAGGTCAGCAGGGAGGACCCGCATGTCAGGCTATGAGTGATGTCGTGGCTGTTGAGTCACTAATGTCCATCTGCGTAAGGCTATAAAGATAGACTAGACAGCAGACAATTAGTTTATCTTGTGTTTCACATTTGGCATAGCTGTTTAAAAAATATATCCTCTAGGCTACAGCTATTCCCCCTGTTTATTTCCTCAGCATGCAACTGTTGTTCAGGTCAACAGCGGAGTCAACACAGAGCCAGGTGTTCAACAGCTGTGTCTGGTGAGATTAAGACCATTAACCACCACCTGGTGTGTGTGTGTGTTTCTTTTTCTTAAAGGAATAGTTTGACATTTTGGGAAACACACTTATTGGCTTTCTCACCGAGAGTTCGATAAGACTGAAGTGGTCATCCCTCTGCGACATCAAGCCAGCCTATCTAACAGCACATTATCTCTGTGTTTACTCAGAGGTTGGACTACTTAGCACTGTAGTGTGAGAGCCATAAGGTGAGTATTCTCACAACTCTTGAGAACACTCACCACCCCAATGTACACAGACAAACACACATGCTCTCTGACTGACCACCCAAACACGGTGTTTGCCATTAGAACAGCTGCCAGTCGGCGGAGCGTTTGGCACCGAAGCATCCTACAATATTGATGATGAGGGCCATCAAACCCCAAGGCGAGCAGGGCATGTGAGATATTCACAAACACTAGCAGCTCCTTTCCTTTGTTTTCACAGCTGTCTGTCACTCTTGTGTTGTTCTTATGGCAGCTTTTGCTGTGTTCTTCACAACTCCACACCAAAAAAATTAACTAGGAGGAGCATTTCTGGTGTGGTCCAGCAGGACGCAAAATGTGAGTGTTTGTTTCAGGTTACAGCCAAAGAAAAAAACATATACATGCCTATCAAACTGCCATCAATATGCACAATATCTGTCAGGATTAAGAATGATATCCCTATTTCAAGAAACTGTCCCAGTGGCAATTTAGTTAAACTGGGAGCCGATTTGTCTCCACAATGGAGCTCATAATTGCGCATGAGTGGTAACAATAATGACATAATTGGTTCTCTTTAAGAAGAGAAATACCATAACAAGCTATAGGCTCTGCATAGTCATCTGTAAATATCTGATTTATACCCCAGCACCGTGTGTGTCGGATGATAGTGACTCAGACCCTTTTCCAGATGTTTTCTAGCTCGTCTAGCTTTGTGAACAAAGCTGCTGTTAATGTTACTCCATACGGATAGCTTCGTACAGAAAAGTGTTCAGTACATATTTAAGGCATTATTTGGTACACATTTGAAACCACACAAAAAAGGATCATAGTTTAAGAGTAAAAAACAAAGCCGTTTATGCTAAACTTACCTCAGCGTTAGAGACAGCCACGGCCAGCAGAAGGAGCACAGCGACACTTCGCAACATCTGGACACGAAAAAAGAAAAAGTAAGAGTTTAACACTTCCATCCGTTTCCACACCAGTTCCTCAGCAGGTTAAGGAAACTTGAGGAAAATGCTACTTTTAATGTACGTTACCATTTCTGTTAAAGCTCCTCGGCTCGGTTATGTACACGGAGGAGGAGGAGGAGGAGGAGGAGGGGAGCTGGTCTGGATGTTTGTCAGGACGAAGGCGAGCAGGAGATCCGTGATTTCAAGAAATTCGAGGAGCGCTGAGGAATTTGTGCCAGCCCGTCAGTCTCTCCTCCTCTCTCCGCCGCGGCCAATCAAAATGCCCAGAGACCTCCGAGGACAATTACACAAGCGTAGAGGGGAGGAACCGTGTGTGTGTGTGTGTGTGTGTGTGTGTGTGTGTGTGTGTGTGTGTGTGTGTGTGTGTGCGTGTGTGTGTGTGTGTGTGTGTGTGTATATTCTTAGTAAAACCATAGTCCCCTAAAAAATTACCTTTTACTACTAAAGGGTCGTAATGGCTGCTGTGTCTGTGTGTGTGTGTGTGTGTGTGTGTGTGTGTGTGTGTGTGTGTGTGTGTGTGTGTGTGTGTGTGTGTGCGTGTGTGTGTGTGTGTGTGTGTGTGTGTGTATTCTTAGTAAAACCATAGTCCCCTAAAAAATGACCTTTTACTACTAAAGGGTCGTAATGGCTGCTGTGTCTGTGTGTGTGTGTGTATGTGTGTGTGTGTGTGTGTGTGTGTGTGTGTGTGTGTGTGTGTGTGTGTGTGTGTGTGTGTGTATGTAGGTCCATCATACCACATTAACATCCACCACGATCTTAATCTTAGCCTATATAAGATAGTCTACTGTAAGATAAATTTGCATGCATCCTGTAGTCCATTTTTCTATATCACTGAAAAAATACAAGAATTATCAAGACATCAGGGTTTTTTTTGTTTATAGTTAAATTCCCTAATGGTCAGTTTGGTTTCACCAGTTAGGTAAAGCTGCATTATTGCTTTTTTGGCCCAGTAGGTGGCAAAAGAACTTCAAACCATGCTGACAGATGCACATCCTTAAGGCTCAGACACACCAACCCAACGGCCGACCTTTGGCAGAGAAGGCAGTCGGACTGACTGCCTCCCCGAGTTGGTCAAAAAAGTGCCTCTGAACACACCGAAGCCACGCCGACTTGAGTGTACGTTCTGCGGGTGCACAGCAGCAGAATGTAACAGCAACAGCAGGCGGCGCTAATCTGTATTGTCGCCCAAAAAATTAAAACCGGCAGCCGATTGGACGAACGTATCATGTGGGTCTGGCTTCTCCCGAATTTCAAAGATGGACCATAATGGCGGCTTGTTCAGAATACAATCTCATATTTTACGAAAATAGTTCACTGAAACGTGTTTCTGAAAACATTTTAAGAGAGAAATAGGCCATGCAGTTGCTGAATCTGTCTTCATTTCAGATCGACAAATGTCAGTTTAAAAGATTTTCTTCAGATTTTGAGAGGCGTTAGTCACGCTCATCCCGCTCGTCATGTCCGGATTAGCACTCCACCAATCAGATTGGTCATTGAGTCCGACTGCCCGCCTTCCCATTCAACATGTCAAATCGGCCCAAATGGATCCCGACGGCTCCTCCGACTGATGACGGCATGGAACACACCGAACAGACTCAAGTCACTGACCTCGCCAGACTGTCCGACGGCCGATAATCGGGTTGGTGTGTCAGCGCCTTTAGATAAAAGTGGTATGGGTAATGCAAAAAAGTTTCTGTTTCTGTTTATACAGCCAGCACACATGGTGCAACACTCACAAACACCATATTCACATTATATTTACTAAATTTAAAAGGTATTACTTTATTTCAATCAAGAATTACCCCTGCTGTAACATAGCTTCTGTCTAAAAGCAATGCAATTGGATGATAAAGTGATGCACAATGTTTTATGTCTCTTTTTTGATTTTACTTGCCCAGGGTCCAGTTAACACATACATGTAAATTATAAACAAAAGTTCAGCACGATCACATTTTATGTTTTTAGTTGTCATTTGTAGGCCCTTCATACTGTGCGGTATTCAGCTGTATACTGGCACAATGTCATTCAGTTAGATACATAGAAGTCCTGTGAAAAAATCCCCCTTTTCCCCCATGTAGCCTACTAAAAGATTAAAGGTCCCATGACATGGTGCTCTTTGGATGCTTTTATATAGACCTTAGTGGTCCCCTAATACTGTATCTGAAGTCTCTTTCCCAAAATTCAGGCTTGGTGCAGAATTACAGCCACTAGAGCCAGTCCCACAATGAGCTTTCCTTAGTATGTGCCATTTCTGTGTCTGTAGCTATTGAGGAGGAGAGAGGGGGGGGGGGCAAGGTGGAGAGTGGGGGTGTGGCCTTGACCAACTGCCACTTTGCTCATTTGAAAGCCATGATGCCTCTTTCTCATGGGCGGGCCAAATTCTCTGGGCGGGCAAAGCAGACAAAGGAGAGGTAACCTTTCCCCTTATGACCTCATAAGGAGGGGATTCCAGAAAGGCCCATCTGAGCTTTCATTTTCTCAAAGGCAGAACAGGATACCCTGGGCTCAGTTTACACCTATCGCCATTTCTAGCCACTGGGGGACCATAGGCAGGCTGGGGGAACGCATATTAATGTTAAAAAACCTCAAAGTGAAAATTTCATGCCATGGGACCTTTAATGTTCAAAGGTTCTTATGATTTAAATATTTCAGGATTACAAACCACCATTTGTGTGCATGCTCATGTGAGGAGTTATTCACAAGTGATGGGCAGACTGAGGCACTGAACACCGCGGTACACTGAATTTTGAACAGAAAGAAGTGGATGAATTTTTTTTTCCCACTGCAAGCCATCAATTATATTTAACTTCATCCCCTCTGAGGAAATCTACCTGTTTAAATAGATGCTGTGTTCTATATTTCTTTCTTGAATAATGAGCAGTGAGTTTTTAGTTTTTAGTTTAGTTTTCTGTTTTCTGCTGCATGTATATATATATATATATATTATATTATATATATATATATTATATATATATTTTCCACATCATCTCACTTATTCCATGACCTTTGTTGGCCTCCCTGTTTTTCCGGCATGCAGGAAGCTGTGTGAAAGGAGAAACAAAGATGTTTCCCATTGTTAGTTGCAACAAAATAAAATTCATCTGTGAAACGAGGCAACAATTCAACAATGACCAACTTAATTTAGCATGTTGGTGAGATGACTATGAACTGTTGTTGCCACTTACTTTCCAGATAACCCAGACCCAAAATGTAATACTTAAAGGGAACTTTGCAGGTTTTACACATCAAGGACTGTTTAGTCTGTGTGTTGCCGTTCTCAAAATCCCTTCACTTCGGGAAACAAAAACAAGCTTTTGAAGACAATTTGAATCAGGCAACAAGGCAGGCCTGCTTGGATCTTTCAGGGAATGCTTGTAAAAATGTACAAAGAATGTTTACAGCATTTACTATCTAACTGGTATGTTTCTGGCAAGTCATTTTAGCCTGTGCTGAAAGCAACACTGGTATACTGGTGCTGTTGCATTAGAAATGACAACATCTGGTCTCTGAATATGAAAAAACAGGCCTTTTTTCATTTCTATTTTCGAGTGATTTTATTTTTTGTTATATGAAATAGAAAATGAATATCAAAGCATATTTTTAAATAGCTTGCATCCCCTTTTGACCAGGAAAAGGAAAAAACGCCTCATATTTCAATTTCAAATTTTGTATTTTAAAATGACTGTGTTTCATTGTTTATATAGTCCTACTCACCGCACATGGTTAAGGTAAGGGACAGTTTGTCATCTTGGTTACATTTTGAAAAAGTCAAAAGTAACTTTAAGCATGAGATACTGGTTTCATGAACATTTAACTGAAACCACAATGTTGCCTGAACTTAACCATATGCGACTCACGATGCAAACCCTGTCTATGGTGTCCTGCGCTTTGTACGTGTCCATTAAAACCTATTTGTCAGAAGAAATAGGCTAAAGATAATGTCTGCAAGGCAGGGTCGCGAAAACAGCACAACAGTAGGGTTTTTAACATATGAAGATCAATTGAGATCAGTTCAAATCAACGATTGATTAAAATCAACAGTAGATTTATCTGTTCTTAACCACTTACACACGCTTTATTTGCCCACCCTTTTTTTTCCTATTCATGTCCACCTCCCTCAAAATAAATAAATCAATTGTAAAAGATGCAAACAAAATGTTTCTAAGAGCAGGTGGATTGATATGTAATGCAAAAGCTGACAGCTGATTTGTCCTGTCATCTGCTCTTCCAGTTTTTGCCATGTTAAGCTTTTCTCTTATTCTTTGCCTGTGCACATAGACACACACACACATGCACACACAGACTCAAGCATGTACAGATATGTGTAAAATATTAAACACTGACTCCGAAAAGAACGCACATTTACAGCTGATTTGCTTTCACCATGTTCTGCAAGCAGTGTAGAGAAGATGAATACTTAATCAGACAAACTGTTTAATCTCTCCTCTTGCTGTAACGTCAAACAAACAATACATATTCTCTCTCCAAGCCATCAGAGTAAAACTGCTCTCTGCTACCCCTAATTTAAATTTATGCACTGTGCACGTACATACAAGCAAATCATACAGTATTCAGAATGGAGAATAGAGGCATTAGCTCCTCTGATGTCTCCCGTGTTCTGCCAGGGGTTTTCCGAGAGGCATCTCAAATATTCACAAACATCCATCAATGCCTGAATCACACACATACACACACTCACAGGCAAAAACACACACACAAATGCATGCATACACATTCAATTACTTTTTTTTTAATCACGTTTTTTTATTTATCTTTTCTCCGAGGCCTGCAGAAGTGTAATTCAAAGGTGTGTGTGTGTGTGTGTGTGTGTGTGTGTGTGTGTCTGTGTGTGAGGTTTCAGGGTTCTTGAAGTAGGTGCATTTGTGTGTGGAAGGGCCCTGCAGAATCTGATAATATGACCATGCTTAAGGTTTCACTCTGTAGTGCTCACAATATTGCTCTTCCCTCATGATTTCCCATTTGCAAATATCGAAGAGCACGAAGGACGGATAACAAACGCAATCAAAGCATCTAATCGGTGCTTTTTTTATGTTAATGGAAACAAATGAGATGATGCTGGAGGGATTCATATGTTGTTGTTGAAAAGCAATGTTGTCTTTTCGTGCTTGTTAGCCTGGCCTCTTCTCACTCAGTCTCTAGTGAATATGACCTAGAGCACCTGCTGACTGCCATTACCTAAGACCTCATTCACTGGCATTTGGATGAAAAGAAAACCCTTCAGCATGTGCACTACACACACACACACACACACACACACACACACACACACACACACACACTTGCAAATTCATACCGCAACAACAAACACATTTCCATCCACAGGGTATACAGAGTGGGAGGGGTCAAGTGTATACAGACTATGGTGCAAACCAGCATAGGTATTACATCAGACGTGAAACATCTATAAACACTGATGTCCCTTCACACACAACACACACACAAACACACACACACACACACACACACACACACACACACACACACACACACACACACACACACACACACACATCCTCAAATTAATTGAAGAGGCTAACTTTTTTTTTCTTCTGGCAGACCTTTGCAACCCTTTTGTCAACCTGTGCCCTTTAAATTGATCTTCATCCTATAATCAAATGCTGCTCTAAGACAGAGAGAGAGAAAGAGAGAGAGAGAGAGAGAGAGAGAGAGAGAGAGAGAGAGAGAGAGAGAGAGACAGAGAGACAGAGAGACAGAGAGACAGAGAGATATGATAGTGAAAAAGCTTACACGGTAACCTTTTATTATATATCACAAGACTTAGAGTGTAATTCCATTGTTCTTACCAGTTCTTACTGGTATTTAAATGTACAGTGGTGGAAAACAAGACTATGGAGAACAATTGGGCCTTTTAGAGAAAAGTAGAAATAAATTTTACTCTATAAGAATATTTGTACCCCGTAGGTATACACATATACACACACTTATTCTGCATGTGTTGACCTACTGCTTTGCTCATGTGAGGAGAAGTAGGAATAAGGTGATTACAGCAGCCCCTGCTGGTGCACAATACAACTAAAGCACTTCCTCACCATTCACTGCTTCAAAGCCCTCAGCTTTTTACTCTTTACTCACCTCCACCACTGCTTTCCCTCTCCCCATACATAATCAACTCTGCTTTTAAAAGACTGGGGCATGCACAGCCCAGTGTTTAGTATGCTATATGCAGTACTTCCTGGCAATTAAAATGACAATCTGAATAGAAGGCCAAATCAAAAAACAAAAAAACAGGGAGAAGAGCGACATGCTTATGACATATTTGTGATCTACCCAGAGGCTCTACATATCCTATAAGTGATGTATCGTTGTGACCTGTATCGTTCATCACGTGTCACCTGCCTGTCGTCTGCATCTGACTTAAAAGTGCAAGTTTCCTGTTTCTGTTCGGTTTTGACAGTTGAGTCTTTGGAGAGTGTCTGTGGGCAGAAATAAGGAAATAAGAATCATCTTGTATAATTGTGAAGCCTTTGAGTGTGTGGGTGGTGGATGTATATATGGACCAGTTATGGAGGATGTCATTGTGTTTGATATTCCAGAGCCTCTCGATATCAGACCTTCTTCCCTTTGAGCCATAACTGATTTCTGATGACATGCAGTTGCTTTAATGTTTGGCTCAATATTTATATTTCCCACACTGATCTGTAAACACTTCCTGAAATCATCAATTGTATCAAGGAGCTCAAAACTTTTAGTTAATGTCAATTCTATTTTTTAAGCAAATTCCAATATTTTAAATACAATCTGTTAAAATGCAGCACGATGTGTAAGTTGATGATAAGTATATGAAAAGCTTCTGCTTAATCTAACAAAGGACATACAAATTAAAAATAAATTATTAATGCATTCATGACAAATGTAATTTTCTATTGTAAAAGGGTGAAATTATACATAATAATGATCAAATAAAACACGAAACACACCTCTTTACTTTTAAAATGTCACATTTTTACTACTGTACTGTTTTTCATGTGACATTTGCAATAAGGTAACTACAGAGAGGAAAGTTTTGTTACTTTGTAGGAGTATGAATCATTATGACTTTAAGGCCCTGCACACCCACACAGGAGTTTTCAGTTATATTATATATTGTATATTAGACCTTATATCCCAAAATAGCAGGAGCAATACAGCGAACAGGAGAGTCAGGGTGCTTTTCTTACAGTGACATGTTAAAATGTCTTCTTAGACAGTGCCTGTGTCTGAAGGTCTTTTGATGTTTACGGTTTGTGGTTTTCACACTTATAGTGCAGTAGTACAATATTTGTGAAATCACATTGAACAAGATCAGAGCCTCCTTATAAAGAACTGGTTATAATGGTTATAATGGTTATACAATGTGAAAACTCACTCTTCTATCTATAGGGTCACTATGTGGCTAAAATGTGTTCAGCACTATGCAGGAGTGGTTTTCCTGCAGTTGAACATTGCACATGTATGTGCATTTTACACATCATTTTTTTACATGGCCTTCAAGAAGAAGGAAGTTTCAATTCTCAATTCCAAGTGTATGACCTCCAACGCTATACACGCGACAAAACTTTATACCGCAAAAAGAACGACATGTGCATTGGTTCTGAGCAGCCAAATCAACTAACTACGTAAATAGCAACAAACCACTTCCTCTTCTTTGCGCCTCCTCCACAAATTCATCTCAGAGCTGATGTTGAAGTTTCAGTCCGTGTTTGATGGTCATTATGTTCAACCGGGACCAAGCAGCTCTGCTCTCCATTCAACTATATGTTATGGTTCAGGTTTTCGCAGGTACAGTGGACATTTGTAGTTGTGATGCATGCTTTTCTGTTGATTCAATTCATTTTTATTTTATTTTATTTCATTTCATATTGATTGATTGTTTCCCTCAATGTTAGAGATTCTTTCAGACACAGTTGAGCAAAGGAATATGCTGGTGTCCAGGGGAGACCCCGTCATCCTCACTTGCAACATATCAACGACAAATGCAACGCAAATCAACTGGACCAAAGACAGCTCTTTTTTTTCTCATCTAGTCTTACACAACAAGACTGTTTCAAATTTCACCTCTCACAAAATAGACATAAACTTACCTTCAAAGCTGAATATTTCTAATGTTCAGCATGACAATGCAGGACTCTACAGATGTGATATAATTGACAAAAAAGGTACATGGACTATCAAGTGGAATTTAACGGTGTCTGAACCTGAAGGTATGTAGGACACAAAACAGGACTAATCATCTCTATACCAGCCATAGTGTATTTCAAAGCTCAAACTGCATGCTGCTTAAATTAATTCACATCTGATTTTGTGCAGAAACCAGTCCATCGTGGTCTTTTCTACACATAGGCCTACTCACAGCTGTAACTGGATTGCTACTATGTGTCTTGACTTCAGCTGTCTGCCTCCACAGGCGAGTGATACCTTTAAGCTTTCAGTTTGTACAAATTGATTTGACTCTTCTCTGTTGCGGAGCAGTAGGCCTACTGGGAACTTAAGTTGATTTTAGTAGTAGATTTTAGCATTAAAAGTGTCAGTTAACCTAAATTACAAACAAATGATAATTTCTGACTCACCCCTATGTATCATCCGACCTCTTGGGCCCGTTATTCATAGACATGGTGTCTCTTTTCATTTGTATGCTGATGATGAGCAGATGTTCCTGCCTGTTAGAGCCACAGACCCTGGAATGTCAAAACAGAGATCCTTGTCATAGGGTCCCAGCACATAGCAGAACAAATTCTGCCTACGATTGGTCCCCTATTGGACAACATCAAGCCTGTTGCAAGTAATCTTGGTGTCTGGTTTGACAGTTGAAGTGGCACACCACAAACCTGGTGCAATCATGTTTTTATTATCTTAAAATATTTTAAAAATATGATCCAACTTAACTTTTAAAGACAGAGACAATTTTACATACCTTCATCTCATCACGCCTGGATTACTGCAACAGCCTCTTTACTTGCTTGAACCAAAAATCTATGATTCCAGACTGTACAGAACTTGGCTGCCAAGCCTTTAACCAGAACCAATACGTGATCACATTGCTCCTGTTTTAGCCTCTTGTTTTAGAATAGATTTTGAGATTTTACTGATCACTTTTAAGGCTCTTAATGGCATCGCACCCTGCTATATCTCTGACCTTCTAGTTCATGTCGGTACATACTTTGAGATCCTCGCACAGAGGTTTTTCATTTGTTCTAGGTGCCTGGCGGAAAACTAAACATACTTCTATCAGAGGGACTTTCCTGATTTTATTTGCGCTTGAACCACCTTGTGAATGTATTTTATTTCTTTTTAAAACGTTTTTCCTTTTCTTACATACTGTACACTGTACAGGTCTTTATACACCAAATAGTTTTTCATTTGTTTTCTTGAAAACCCTGATGATTTTATGACTTGTCTGTTTTATATTTGTTCTTAGTGAGTAATGTGGATTTTGAAAAGTTAAATGAATAAAGATGATTATTATTATTATTATTAATAATAATAATAATATTATCATCTTGTCATAGAGTTAGTCTTGGTTTTATGTTTATTATGTCCAGGTCTGCATTTTAGCTCCATTCAAATAAAAAAAAGGACTGGACGCGCTCAACTCATGTAGACACTTAGACAACTTTGAATGTTGGGTGCTGGATCCTAAAAGTGAATAATCACAAATAAAGCTAGTAGTACAGCAGTCCAATTTGATAGTTTATTGCCACACAACGGACGTTTCAGGCAGCGCCCTTCCTCAGCGTGTGCACAGACAATTACAAACAATACTCCACACACAGGTGGGTTTAACTATTCAACCAAAACTGTCCAGGTGGAGTAAATCATCCACAACTAGCCCTTCAATTCCAACGGAGGGAGCCACAACCAATCCAGATCAGACCCTGATCTGAGGAAGGGCGCTGCCAGGAATGTCCGTTGTGTGGCAATAAAATATCAAATTAGAGTGCTGCCCTAGTAGCTTTATTTAAGCTCCATTCAAATAAAATAAAAGGTAAATGGAATTTTCTTTGTGATGCTCATGGCATTGGTCCATGAGAAATGCATTGGGCCCATAGCTCTGCTTTAAGCAAAGCTTGTGGTGAGATTGTTTTGTCAATTAAAATATAACGTTTAAAAAATTAAACAAGCACCTTTTCCAGAAAAGGGGTCCCTAAATGGAGACGAATACAGTTTCATTTATCTACATTATATCAGGGTTTTGCAGCAATCTTAAAATGTGTAATATGGGTGAATCAACCCTTAATGGCTCTATTTTTGTGGCGACAAAAAATTGTACAAGCTGCTAAAGCTGTTTCACTGACCTTAAAATGTCCTTTACTTGTGCCTTTTGTCGAGGTATTTGTGTGCACAGTGGAAGGAGCAGAGATGTGAGGAAGTGCACAAAGTCATACGCATGAGGTCAGGGTCATAGCTGCCATTGAGAACACAGTGAGCTCATGTACTGTGTAATTTACTCATGATAGTTTTTTCCAGGCTGAGTCAACTGTGTTTAAATTCAATATGCTTAAATCAGACTACTTTTTGGCCAAAACATTCTAAATTAGAAAACAACAAGGACTGCGTATCAATATAAGTATCTATACAATATCTTTAGGGAATATAAACATTAACCTTTTGAACTTTTTCTTTTGATTTAACAAAACATATCAAACTGCTCAATGCATCCGTGCTGAATAAAAAGTTTTGCCTACGTAAGATATACTCTAAGGTTAGAGATATTTCCCAAAATAAATCAGGAAATATCTAATCAAAGAATAAGTCAAAAAGCCTTAAGATCTGATAAAGCTTTCAACACCGACTTTTGATGCACTTTTCAATACTCTGTGCTACAGACATTTTGATTAAGGATTGAAGTTTGAGATTTGATACCCAGCCATGTAATTATCAGTATTTCTCCACCATCAGTTTCATGCCTGGCAGTGTTGAAGGTTTTGAAACATTTAGACTTTAATGCTGGGAAATGAAATTTACATATTTCAACATAAAATATGAATATAATTAAGCAAAAGAAAAAAAGAAATGTAAAAACTCAAAACAATTTGGATAACGTGTTTTTGACTTTGGTGGATGTGGAACTCGTGACCTAAAATCCTGGTTAGGGCCGTGGTTGCTACAGAACTTAGTCTGTAGTTAACCTACCTGTACACGTAAATGGGCTTTGATGCATATATCTATAGTGTAGCTACATGCACAGAGACTGTATGAATGTTTTGATGTCACTAAAGATTCATGCAAACAGAATAACTATAAAGACTTAAGAGTTGATGCAATGGGCTTTGACAAACTTAAAGCATTCCCAACAAAAGCATTGTTGTCATACATAAGCATGACCAAATGTTAGTGAATGTAACCCTATAATTGTAATCACTACAATGAAAAAAGATTGCAAAAAAACGTATTTACAAAGTTTACAGGAGTCAGTTACGACATAACAATACTCCCGTGGATCTTTTTGTTACAAAAAAAACAAAAACGAGCAGAATGTCTTCACAAAGGTAAATTCACTTTGAAAAGACACATCATTTACCTTTGCTCCATTTGTCATTAATGGCCAGCTTGTATTTGTGTGCAATTCTATTCAGGAGCACAGTAACCTAATAATGTCACACATCTGAGTACTCCTTTGACAACTGTTTGTGAATAAATTGCCATCATGAGATTTTCAGTGTATTCTTCTTGTGTTTAACTTTTGAAGTTTATCAATGCAGAAAACTCAGGGCCAGGATACCAAACCAGAACCCAGTACAGGAGCAGTTTGATCTTCAGTCGGAAGGAGAGGTCAGAGAGACTTTCTCATCTTTAACACTCTCACATGTCTCTTCTTTTTTATTCATTCTCGGAAACAGTGATTAACTTTATTTTTTACTTCCTATTTCTGTAGGTGGGTCTCCCTCAGCTGCAGGGTGTCACAGACATTAGGGGAAATTACAAGCACAGGAGTCAGTACACGGAGAGGCTCAATTCAATCTACGGTCTCTGAGCTGATGAGGCATTTAAATGAAAGTTAAACAAGAGACATGGACAAACCAGGGGCTTCAAGGGAAGGCAATCAGAGGGAGGACAACTGGGTCCCTGATGCCTTTGGCTTATCTAACATTAATACATTAAAACCAGAGCTGTCACTGTAGGGATTTTTTTTACTTGTGAATTCATGGTACTCTGTGTATTTTAGTATGTTGTTATGTATAAGTTGGTTTTATGAGTAGTATGCTGTGTTGAATGTTTTCATGTCTGTCAATGTCAATGTTAGTTGTAATGACAATAAAGGTATCTCAGCTCAACAGGCTTCCATTGGGTTCTGTGCCCCCTACTGTTCTGTGAGGGAATTACAGGGGGTATTTTAAATTACAATACACTGCATTTCAGAGACTACAGTCAAGTATAGTTTTATGTTCAATTATTCCAGTGGAGGACATCTCTGAGTGTGTGTTGCTCTGCTGTTTTACTCACAGACAAGATATATGCTGGCAGAGAGAGACAGGATATTTTGTAATTGTAAAGTAACAGTTCTTGTTCTTATAATAGTGTCAAAGTGTCTTGTGATCAAAACAGTGAAGTATTCCAAAGTAGAAGCTGTTGACTCCTCTGGGGGAATGCATATGTAACCCACTGAGCAACAGCTCCTTTATTAGGTCAGGTTATTATGCTTCAAGCATCAAAAGTATTTGACATGTTCTTAAAGTACACTCAGCAGCAGGGTCACACTATGTGGCTAAAGTGTGTTCAACACTATGCAGAGGTGCTTTTCCTGCAGTTGAACATGTCTGTTATATGCATTTTAATGATCACTAATTAAATAAATTTTACGGTATATTTATTTTTATTTTCAACATGCTCTAAATGTACACTTAGCAGAATGGTCACACACCTTAGTTTTGAGCAGCCAAACAGCAGCTAACCACTTCCTTTTCTCTGCGCCTCCTCCACAAATACATGTAAAAGCTGATGGTGAAGTTTCAGTCTTTATCTGATGGCCATTATGTTCAGCCTAAACCAAGCAGCTCTGCTCTCCATTCAAGTATTAATTATGTGTCAAGTCTTTGCAGGTACAGTGGACATTTGTTTGTTTGTTTGTTTGAGATGCAAGCTTATAGATTCAATTACAGATTTTATTTTATATTGATTGATTGTTTCTTTCAATGTTAGAGATTCTTTCAGACATAGTTGAGCACAAGAATATGCTGGTGTCCAGGGGAGACCCCGTCATCCTCACTTGCAACATATCAACGACAAATGCAACGCAAATCAACTGGACCAAAGACAGCTCTTTTTTTTCTCATCTAGTCTTACACAACAAAACTGTTTCAAATTTCACCTCTCACAAAATAGACGTAAACTTACCTTCAAAGCTGAATATTTCTAATGTTCAGCATGACAATGCAGGACTCTACAGATGTGATATAATTGACAAAAAAGGTACATGGACTATCAAGTGGAATTTAACGGTGTCTGAACCTGAAGGTATGTAGGACACAAAACAGGACTAATCATCTCTATACCAGCCATAGTGTATTTCAAAGCTCAAACTGCATGCTGCTTAAATTAATTCACATCTGATTTTGTGCAGAAATCAGTTCATCCTGGTCTTTTCTATAAATACTCACAGCTGTAACTGGATTTGTTCTATATGTCTTCACTCTAGCTGTGTGCTTCTACAGGTGAGTGATAGTTTTCATTTAGTGATGTGTGTGCAAATTGTAGCTAATTGTCATTATAAAAGTGATATCTTGTATTTGCTTTATTTTGAAACATTTCAAACTAGTTAATGTGCCTTTTCCTTATCTTTGCTGATAATGACTTCCTCCCCCCTCTCCATTTGTCATTGTCGTGTATCCGAATTGCGGGCTAGTTGCTTTGTGTCACGTGCAGAGAGAGACTGGTGGACCCAAATGCAGAGAGCAGGCAAGGAGTAATGAGCACGAGGATTTATTAAACACAAAAAGCTGAACAAACCAAAGGCGGTCCAAAAATGGAGCAGGCAGATAAAACTGAACAGGCTATGACGTGCTGACAAACAAAACCAGACACAAAACACGCAACATCAAACAATGATCCGACACCAGACAAAGAACAGCACAGGAACTAAATACACCAGTTAATGAACACTAACAACGGACAGGTGATACAAACAGGTGGAACACATCAGGGTGGGGCAGAACAATCAAACAGGCGGGAAAACAGAAAACAGGAAGTAAATTAGACAAGACAGACAAGACAGACTACAAAATAAAACAGGAAACCAAATACCAAAACCCTGACAGTACCCCCCCCCCCCCAAGGGACAGATCCCAGATGTCCCAAAAACAGAACAAAAAGACAACCCAGGGAGGGCGGAGGGGGACCGGAGGAGGGCCAAACAGGTTAACAAACCAGTCAAGCGGGGCTAGGGAATGGAGAGGCCACTCGGGACAGGGAACAGAAGGGGCCACTCGGGACAGGGAACAGGATGGCCCCGGGACAGGGACAGAGAGGCCTCGGCAACAGGGGACAGAGAGTCACTGGGGCACAGGAAACAGAGAGTCACTGGGGCACAGGAAACAGAGAGGCCTCGGCAACAGGGGGCAGAGAGGCCTCGGCAACAGGGGACAGAGAGGCCTCGGCAACAGGGGACAGAGAGGCCTCGGCAACAGGGGACTGAGAGCCGCAACGAAGGCAGAAACCTTCAGGCGGCCTGCGACGAAGGCAGAATCCCTCTGGCCACCGGCGACGAAGGCAGAATCCCTCTGGCGGCCTGCGGCGGAGGCAGAAACCTTCTGGCCACCGGCGACGAAGGCAGAATCCCTCTGGTGGCCTGCGGCGGAGGCAGAAACCTTCTGGCCACCGGCGACGAAGGCGGAATCCCTCTGGCCACCGGCGACGAAGGCAGAATCCCTCTGGCGGCCTGCGACGGAGGCAGAAACCTTCTGGCCACCGGCGACGAAGGCAGAATCTTTCAGGTGGCCGTACTGGACGTCGAGGGCACTCAGGCGGCCAGGCAGGACGTCGAGGGCAGCGCCCCTCCGGGGGCCTTGCAGGTCGGCCGAGGCGGAGCCCCTTGGGAGGCTGCGCAGGTGAAGGGGCAGCTGGGCCGGAGTCAGGCGGCGGGTCAGCTGGACTGGAGTCTGGCGGCGGGTCAGCTGGACTGGAGTCTGGCGGCGGGTCAGCTGGACTGGAGTCTGGCGGCGGGTCAGCTGGACTGGAGTCTGGTGGCCAGGCAACCGGGGCAGAGGTTGACTGGGGTGCCAACAGGGTACGAGGGGCAGGAGTGGGCCTGACCGCCGACAGGACACAAGGGGCAGGAGTGGGCCTGACCGCCGACAGGACACAAGGGGCAGGAGTGGGCCTGACCGCCGACAGGACACAAGGGGCAGGAGTGGGCCTGACCGCCGACAGGACACGAGGGGCAGGAGTGGGTCTGACCACCGACAGGACACGAGCGGCAGGAGTGGGCCTGACCACCACGGGCAAAGTCACTAGGGAAGTCTCTGGGGCTCCGGAGACCAACAAGGCCTCTGGCTTGCCCGTAGACGTAGACTCTGGGAGAGCTGTCGACATAGACTCTGGGAGGTCTGTCGACGTAGACTCTGGGAGGTCTGTCGACGTAGACTCTGGGAGGTCTGTCGACGTAGACTCTGGGAGGTCTGTCGACGTAGGCGGCGGTTCTGGGCGGCTGCACGTCAGCGGAGGTTCTAGAAGGCTGCACGTCAGCGGAGATTCTGAGAGGCTGCACGTCAGCGGAGATTCTGAGAGGCTGCATGTCAGCGGAGATTCTGGGAGGCTGCACGTCAGCGGAGATTCTGGGAGGCTGCACGTCAGCGGAGATTCTGGGAGGCTGCACGTCAGCGGAGATTCTGGGAGGCTGCACGTCAGCGGAGATTCTGGGAGGCTGCACGTCAGCGGAGATTCTGGGAGGCTGAACGTCAGCGGAGATTCTGGAAGGCTGCTAACCAGCAGGGGATCTATGAGGCTGCTAGCCAGCCGGGAATTAGGGATGCTGCGAACCAGCTGGGGATCTAAGAGGCTGCTAGCCAGCCGGAGTTCAGAGATGCTGCTAGCCAGCCGAAGCTCAGGGCGGCTGCTAGCCAGCCGGGACTCAGGGAAGCTGCTAGCCAGCCGGGAATCAGGGGTGCTGCTAACCAGCTGGGGATCAAAAAGGCTGCTAGCCAGTCGGGGTTCAGGGAAGCTGCTAGCCAGCCGGGGATCAAGGGAGCTGCTAGCCAGCCGGGGATCAGGGATGCTGCTAACCAGCTGGGGATCTAAGAGGCTGCTAGCAAGCCGGGGTTCGGAGAAGCTGCTAGCCAGCCGAAGCTTGGGGCGGCTGCTAGCCAGCCGGGATTCTGGGAGGCTGCTAGCCAGCCGGGAATCAGGGATGCTGCTAGTCAGCCGGGAATCAGGAAAGCTGCTAGTCAGCCGGGAATCAAGGATAACGGACCGCCTAGGGACACTAGGAAACTCGGGAACTCTAGGAAACTCGGGGACACTAGGAAACTCGGGGACACTAGGAAACTCGGGGACACTAGGAAACTCGGGGATACTAGGAAACTCGGGGACACTAGGAAGGCTGCTAGCCATCCTAAATTCAGGGGGGCTGCTAGCTAGTCTGGGATCTGGGAGAGTGCTAGCTAGCCTGGACTCAGGGGGGTTGCTAACTAGCCTGGGCTCAGGAAGGCTACTAGCTAGCCGGGGTTCAGAGAGGCTGCTAGCCAGCCGGGGCTCAGGAAGGCTGCTAGCTAGCTGGGGCTCAGGAAGGCTACTAGCTAGCCGGGGATCAGGGAAGTTGCTAGCTAGCCAGGAATCAGGAAAGTTGCTAGCTAGCCCAGAGTCAGGAGAGATGCTAGCTAGCAGGGAATGAGGGGAGTTGCTAGCTAGCTGTGGCTCAGGAAGGTTGCTAGCTAGCTGGGGCTCAGGGAAGTTGTTAGCTATCCGGGGTTCAGGGAAGTTGCTAGCTAGCCAGGAATCAGGAAAGTTGCTAGCTAGCCCAGAGTCAGGAGAGATGCTAGCTAGCAGGGAATGAGGGGAGTTGCTAGCTAGCTGTGGCTCAGGGAGGTTGCTAACTAGCCGGGGCTCAGGACGGTTGCTTGCTAGCCGGAGTTCAGGGATGTTGCTAGCGAGCCAGGAGTCAGGGAAGTTGCTAGCTAGCCTGGAGTCAGGAGAGCTGCTAGCTAGCAGGGAATAAGGGGAGTTGCTAGCTAGCCGGGATTCAGGGAAGTTGCTAGCTAGCCAGGAATCAGGAAAGTTGCTAGCTAGCCCAGAGTCAGGAGAGATGCTAGCTAGCAGGGAATGAGGGGCGTTGCTAGCTAGCCGGGGTTCAGGGAAGTTGCTAGCTAGCCAGGAATCAGGAAAGTTGCTAGCTAGCCCAGAGTCAGGAGAGTTGCTAGCTAGCCGGGGTTCAGGGAAGTTGCTAGCTAGCCGGGGTTCAGGAAAGTTGCTAGCTAGCCCAGAGTCAGGAGAGCTGCACGTCAGCCCAGGGTCAGGAGAGCTGCACGTCAGCCCAGGGTCAGGAGAGCTGCACGTCAGCCCAGGGTCAGGAGAGCTGCACGTCAGCCCAGGGTCAGGAGAGCTGCACGTCAGCCCAGGGTCAGGAGAGCTGCACGTCAGCCCAGGGTCAGGAGAGCTGCACGTCAGCCCAGGGTCAGGAGAGCTGCACGTCAGCCCAGGGTCAGGAGAGCTGCACGTCAGCCCAGGGTCAGGAGAGCTGCACGTCAGCCCAGGGTCAGGAGAGCTGCACGCCAGCCCGGGAACAGGAGAGCTGCACGTCAGCTCGGGAACAGAAGGGTTGCACGTCAGCTCGGGAACAGAAGGGTTGTACGTCAGCTCGGGAACACCGGTCGGCTCAGGCTCAGATACACAGGTCAGCTTAAGCTCAGAAACACAGGTCAGCTCAGGCTCAGGAACACAGGTTAGCTCAGGCTCAGGTACACAGGTTAGCTCAGGCTCAGGTACACAGGTTAGCTCAGGCTCGACAAGAGGTTGATGCAGGGCATGGCGCTGGGAGCCATGTCTTCCCCTCCCCCGTCTTCGGCCTCCACGAGTCCCAGAAAACACAGCCAGGCGGGTTCCTTCATAGGACTGTTGGCGGGCGGGGGCGCACGCTGGCCGGGCTGCATCCGAGGAGCTGCTAGTCCGCCCGGGATCAGGAGAGCTGCACGTCCGCCTGGGATCAGGACAAAACCCAGGCATGGAGACGGGGAAGCGAAACTCCTGGGCTGTGGCCTGCCAACGCACCTCCATAAGGTGCCTGGCGAAGGCAGGGTCCTCCTCGTGCAGGGAGCGGAGAAACTCCGTCAAAAGTTCTCCATCCGAATCCAGTGGATGGAAAACTGGCTTGAATTCTGCTGGGTCCATATTTGGTCGGATCATTCTGTCACGTGCAGAGAGAGACTGGTGGACCCAAATGCAGAGAGCAGGCAAGGAGTAATGAGCACGAGGATTTATTAAACACAAAAAGCTGAACAAACCAAAGGCGGTCCAAAAATGGAGCAGGCAGATAAAACTGAACAGGCTATGACGTGCTGACAGAAACAAAACCAGACACAAAACACGCAACATCAAACAATGATCCGACACCAGACAAAGAACAGCACAGGAACTAAATACACCAGGTAATGAACACTAACAACGGACAGGTGATACAAACAGGTGGAACACATCAGGGCGGGGCAGAACAATCAAACAGGCGGGAAAACAGAAAACAGGAAGTAAATTAGACAAGACAAGACAGACAAGACAGACTACAAAATAAAACAGGAAACCAAATACCAAAACCCTGACACTTTGTTACACATTTATGTATTTTCTACTAAATATATTTCACACAGTATACAATTGTTTATCCACTTTATTAAAAAAACAGTTTCCATTGCATCATGGTAATTTTAGATGATATTAATGGATTACTGGGGCACAGAGACCCTTTCCATGGCAGACATTTTGACTTGTCAAAGTAGGAAGCTAAGTTTAGTTAAGGATAGCTCTATTACATCATGGCCCAGTAAGCCGTGTAAGTGACACACAATACCAGAGCCCTGGAGCTGGCTCACCTAAATGGAATTCAGCATCATTAATGTTATTCATTTCACCTGTGCTTCTCCTGCTTCGACAAGTCAAAAGGTCTGCTGTGATAAGGGTCTATTGTTGCCACCATGACAACATTTTTTTTTTAGTTTATAATTTTCTCCTTTTAACAAGATATTTTACAAGTTATACTGTAACAAGATTTTTTCATTTTATAATTACATATTTTGTCATATTATTCTGTCACGTTCTCATTATGAGAATATATCACTTTATCTTGTTGTATTGAAAAACTTTAATGTAAAAAATCAACATCTCATTTGAAAAAGAGATGTTTCTGCTTATTACCGTAAGACAAAGAAACTTATCTCATTAAAACAAGATTGTTTTGCTTGTTATAAAAGTGTGTATGCTGTAATATCAGAATCAGAAATGCTTTATTGATCCCTGCGGGGACATTTGGGTTTTGTTACATTTGCTCCATTCTAAAATAGAGATTGTTGCTGACATGAGAAAGAGATCCCGTCCAGTAAACAACCTTTAGAGAATGTTGGAACTTGACAGTGCATTATTTAGCAGATAAATATAAAGTCCATGGGTCTTCACACAGGCTTCAAACAGGCTGCATCCTTGACTGTTGGAATGGGAATATTTTAGCCATATGAAACACAGATTTTAACCAAGAGATTGTTTTTCATCTGGACTACTGTAGGTCAATGCAGCTTGATTGGCCTTCTGATCTGAGAAAATGAAAAGAAAGAATAAAAGTGCAGCTGCCTCTAGCTTTTTAGCAACACATTTTAAAAACGGGGCAAGACAAAGAAATGGATAGAGATAAAAGAGACGAGTAGAGTCAGAGGCAGAAGAGCCTGGAGGGGAAAAAAGGGAGACAAACTCACAGTGGGAGGAGATCAGAAATTAGAGAAAGAAATCTGAGAGATGAAGAAAAGATGAGACAAAATCAGAGAGAGGGACAGAAACAGAAACTAATGGAGAGAGGTAACGACAGAGAGACAGAATAGTAAAGTAAAGGAGCAGATCTCAAATAAAAGCATCAATCTAATTATCAACTTTGTCTCATGTAATAATGTGTCTGAAACAATTGGAAGGTTATGAGGGGTCTCATTACTGGTCACAATTTTATCTCTGCAGAAAAAGCTGGACCGAGACCCCAAACCAGGACAAAGACAGCAGGGCCCTGAGCTATGCCCAGTTTTGTGTTCAGTTTGGAAGAGAGGTTAGAAGAACTTTGTTGTTACTCAAATTATTTTGTTCTCATGTCTCACAAAGCATTTCTCAGCAATCTCTCCTATTAAATGCCCATCTGCTCTTTTGTGTCTTGGAGTTATAGTGAGTTAATTTCTACTTTCTGTCCATACAGGTGGCTCCTCCTGCTCCATCCCAAAGTTGTGCAGAATACACAACGCAGCCCAGACAGAGGGAGTCGGTTCATCTAGAGGCTCAATTCAATCCTGACAAGCATGAAGTTCAGTATAAAGCTGAATAGGAAACAAGAGATGTGTTGAACAGAAGAGAGACGACACATTTGACGATGGCGACTGCCCCCCTTGGTGACCCATGTTAAAAAAAAAAACGCCGCAAAGGTGCCCTCTTGGAAGCCCCTATGGCAGATAAAACATGATAAAGTGCCCTCTATGGTGGCCTTAAAATTGAGATAATAATGTGCTGCCGCCGCATGCTAGTGCCCTTTATATTTTTTTCACCCCTGCCCCGCAGACAGCCTGAGTCCACCACTGTTGTGTTTATAACTTTTTTATTTACTTACTATCTTATACATACAGGAAATATTTCATTTATGTGTTACATGGTGTGTTGTAACTCATCAGATTCTGTGTGGCCAAAGCAAACATTCACATCAGATATAGTCTTTTTTACTTTTTTACTTTACATGCTTTATTTTGATAGCTGTTACCAAACATGAAGCTACCATAGTATTCAGACAGACAGGGCCACACATTTTGATAGCTGTGACTCTGATGTATCGTTTTCAAGCCTTCTATTATGTGACACTAGAGGGCAAGCTTAAAATCTGATTTCTAAATCAATGTATGGATCTTCAAGCATACAGAGAAGTCACAGATTCAAAATACTCTACTATTGACCAAAGGCATACAGCAGTAAAGGTCAAATTTGTATTTCTATTTCTGATGGTCGTGTTCAGCTTACATGTTTATTATATTTGATTTGATGCTTTTTGGCTGAGTTCTTTTGTGCTATGATAATATATGTAATGGTGTTAAGTGGCCAGCAGATGGTGATAAAGTTTGTTATAAATGTTCTACAATGCCACCGTTATGTCACATTATAGCCACAAGATAACTTGTAAAGCCCTAATTTGTTAAAATAAATGTGTTTATAAAGACAAAAGACAACCTGTTTTTAGGCTTTACATGTTTGAGATGGATAAGGTATGTATGATTTGCTAAATTGTAGGTATATGGTTGTTAGGAAAAGAAGGAAATTGGGACAATGCTTAAAATCACGACGAAGACACTGGGGTCAGCTTCCATCAGGATGCGGTTAAGACAGAGAAAATAGAGAAGCGTGCAGGATGGGTCAAAAGGACATGATCACTGAAACTGAAATCACTGGCTGAATAAAAGCAGAAATTATATAAATAATGAGCACATTTCTACTTCTAATTGTTTTTGAAATATCTTTCTAACATATGTCAACTCTCCCTCTGTGGACAAAAGGCCAAGACAGGAAGAAAACAAACTTATTGTACCTTTTATTCCACTGCATTTACAGCTAGTTGATTCTAATATTAAAATGTAATTAAAAGATCATTCAACATGGTACAGCTTTATAGATATTACCACGCAAGTGCAGGGGTGAAAAGTAGGCTAACAACATTTACTGTATTTAAGTACAGCTTTGAGGTAGGCTACTTACACTTTCTTGAGTATTTCCATTTTATGCTAATTCATACTTCTACTTCACTACATCTCAGAGGCAAATCCATTGTACTCCATTAAGCCCTACATTTATTTGACAGCTGTATAAGTATAGTTAATACTTACTTTGGAGATCTGATGAGTTGAAGATTATACACACAAAACATCAACTGTATGCAAAAATACTACATTTTAGAAATACTGAGGTCATGAGTCCAAAATCCCTCAGTCCATCCCTCGTGAGAACCTTTTTTAATGTAGTAATATAGATTTGAAGAAAACTGAGGAAATGGTTGTTAATGCCTAACTGCAACAAATGCAACTTTTTTTTTTACTCGAAATTAAGCAACAACAAAAAAGGCAATATCTGAGGCCGGATTGCAGATCAGTCAGTTTCCCTCATGCAGTGGCAGGCAGAGATACACTGTTCTTCAATAACACACCTCTTTTTGATTTACCCTCGGACAATCTGTTTACACTTTCTGGACAATGAGGAACTGTTCGGACAGAGAACTTTGTACCGCTGGGTTCCTACAGCAACCCATTCACAATGTTTGCTTTGTTTGAGAGCAATATGTATATTGTACTAGCCTGTTTATGGTCAAGCTGTGTGCATTGTCTTTGTTAACATATTTCTGTTTAACATCAATCGCAATGTCTTAGAGGAAGCCAATATTTCATTTATTAATTTATTCATTCATTCTGATCACTGTTGGACTCTTGGACACTGCTTTTACAAAGTTCAGTTGGTTGCAACAGGATAGAATAGTATAATATAGATATCCACCTTTTAGAGTGTATAAAAGAGAAAAGTATAGATAAGATTTAGGTTATTAGATATTTAGAGGAACATTATTCTATGTTTATTAAAATATATACTGATGCATCAAAAACATATATTAATAAAGTAGGCGTTGCATTCATTATCCCAGAATTAAATAATATGTCAAATAAAAGAGTCAGTGATAATGTTCAGTAGAGGTGTAAATCTTCACTGATCTCCCGATTCGATTTGATTACGATTATCATGTCAGCGATTCAATTCGATTCGATATCTCGATGCATCACGATGCGTCAAATACATTTTTCTATTAAAGCCATATAGGATATTTAATTCATAGCTTTTCAAGCTTCAACAACCAAACATTCTGCAGTGCTCTAATACTAAATAAATTGGATATTAAAACTACAGCACTGAGCACATGGCACTTCCTGAATGTGCAAAACATACCAGAATATGTAAACAGAAATGTTGTTAGGCCTACATTAAATTGTAAACAGAAATAATCGATTATGAGCCTGCCGATTATCGATGCAGCATCGTCCATGTCCACGATTCAATGCATCGATTATTTGATTAATTTCAACACCTCTAATGTTCAGTGTTTACGGGAGAAATGTTGGCCATTCTTTTAGCCCTTGAGTTGGTACAAAACAATAAGCCAAAGCAAAGTGTTAATAGGATCAGTTTCAAACAGTGCATTAACCAGTTTCAAAAACATGCAGTGAGATACCAGACAGGTTGTTGTGTTAGAAATAGCCCAAAATGTTTTCAGGATTAACAAAGCAGGAGTAATAGTGAAATTCATCTGGATTCCAGCCCATATAGGAGTAGACGGAAATGAATTGGCAGGAGGATTGGAGCAGGGAGGCTAAAGCTAGAATGTTCGACAGCAGAGATCTTCAACAGGTGGTCTGGGACGCGTTATTATGGAACCCACGAAAGTTGTAGGCAAGACCCTTCAATAGCATTCACACACTACTATTGGCCCCTAGGGGGTCTTCAGAGTTACTGCAGGGGGGGCTGCCAAATTATTGTAATTTTTTTGAAAGTTTCCAAGAAAATTAAAATATCCTAATATGAATCCAACATATTATTTGCAATATAATTAGCAAATATAAATCAGCTTCACAATTTGTGAAACCCCCACTGATGATGACTAAAATCCACAGATACAAGCTCGTTTTAAATGCAACAAAGGAAGGTTTAGAATTTCTAGAGCTGCATGTATGGATATGAAATTTGGCAAGAAGAAAAATAAGATTTATGATTAAATATTGGTAAACCTTTTATCTAATTTTTTGTTATCAGATCCCCTTACAATGGGAGGCATGAAAACCTTTTTTTATCGTGTACTCTTCTGTGGTCTCATATTGTATTATTGTAAATGTGTATTATTTATAGTATTACATGTGTTTGGCTTCATTGTTTTCCTCTGGCAAAGGCCTACGTTTATGCTTGTACTACTATTTTTTTTTATGTTGACAATTTTCAAACAAAGCATTAAAAATGTATTTTAAAAAAAAAAAAGGTTACTTCATCGCAGGTTTCATCAAATAAACAATATAGCCTACTTCAGGGATACAGCAATATAACATCCAGAAATCTGCCAACTATAGGCTTTGTGTGGCTAAAATCGTTAATTTAAGAGTTTATAACGTTAATTTAAGAGTCTAAACGGTTATCAATTGCAACATTCTCACTAACTTAACCGTGACTCGTCTAGAAAATAATTCGCGATTTCATATTTTTTGACCCTCTGAATTTACCGTTGGACACGCCCAGGCGAGGTGTTGGCAACACTGGACGTCGGGAGAGCATCATCAGCCATACTCGAGCAGCTGCAGGGACATATGCTGGATATGGATGTATAATAAGAGGAAAACTCAATCAATGGAATGGATGGATGCTTCTTCGTGCAACTATGGACACCGTGTTTCTCCAAAAGCAACACTATACCTTTATTGGCATTTACGTTGATTCTGAGCACAGTTATAGAAGGTAAGCCTAGAAAAACGCCTTCTCTCTCTCTCTCTCTCTCTCTCTCTCTCTCTCTCTCTCTCTTTTTAAAACGACTACATTTTCCATTTCCTCGTAAAAATGAAAGTGAGGGTAGGCTACACAAATATATCATTTGTTTTATTAAAATCACAATACAAGAAAATACAATTCAGAGACGGAGAAGAAAGACAGAAATGTATTATTAATTATAAGCCTAATTTGCTTATAGGAAATAAGATTAATGATATTTTATTGGCAGACATAGAGCCTACTAAAAGGTTTGACTATATGTTCAAAATAGTCATTTAAGCGGGACCTTCTATTGGACAATAACTGAATTAGCATGTGTTATCTGGCAACAAAGGATGACACGACTCTGAATGCAAAAAGTAATTTATTAAACCAAGTAACTAAAACGTGATCATGAGATGTAAAGGTTAGGATTGGAGCAGTTTGGATAGTGTTTGTAACGTGTGGATTAGTTGTAGTGAGTTTAAGTTATATAAGTCATTTAATGCTCTTCAAAGACACGTGTTCAAACAAAAGCCCTTACTCAACTTCTCCGAACTGTTTTTGTTTTCCGATCTACACCTGTACGCAAATAATTCCCAGAAATACTGAGTCTGGATGTTTACCCAATTTAAATTAAGTTTGAAAAGTAGCTGCAAGACAAGACCTTGTTAGACACGCGTACATTTAAAGGATTATAAGATGCCTGTACCCAGTAAGCACACGTACGTCACCACGATGATTTAATGAGCGTCTGGACGTCTTATTATGATGGAAATCTATACATCGCATCAACGTATTAACTATGTCTGTTAGATGTATTACAAGTTCCTCAGTTGTTCGCGGGTCATTTTGGAGCATCGTTTAATGAGCATCTGGGCGTCTTATTATTGTAACCGAGTGTTTCTTATATTGTCTAGACTCACTGTCTACTCAAGGTCATCACTGCTTGCGCACGCAACCGGGGGGCAGAAAGAAGACGTGTTTTGTGTAGCTAATAGTAGTAGTAGTAGTAGTAGTAGTAGTAGTAGTAGCAGCATAGCGTAAGTCAAAATGCCAAGGAGTTGTTGCGTGGTTAATTGCACAAACAGAGCCAGTGATGGGTGCCTGGTGGTTAACATACCTAGGGGGAAGCATGCTTTTGCCAAATCCCGGCGGAGGTTATGGCTTCAAGGGCAGATTAGGGTCATATGCAAGAGTCAGGCTCCCATTGTATCGATCAGAAAAGTTGCAGCTTGTTCAGTTGTTCAGCTAAGTGATATCTACCTGTCAGGGCTGTAGTACTCGAGTCCGGACCATAGACTGTTAAAGGTCCGGACTCGAGACTGCTAGCTAAAGCTACGCCGATGTTTTGCTAACGTTAGCGCAACAGCGTTAGCCTAGCCTGCTAGGTAATATTAAGACTGCCTTCGGAGTTTCTTATATTTGTGTCCACGTTGTCAACATAAGACCTGTGGCGTTATTGCTCCTTTTGTACCATAATTTAATTGAATGAAATATTAAGCTTCGCTCCTACGAGATGGGTGGGTTTTTATTATGTTACACACAAAGCTAACTGGCTATAGTTAGCCTGTACGTATGCTAGCGGACATTAGCTAACGTTGCCAACACAGCTGCAGTAGAGTTTTGGCGAGCTAACCACGATAGTGTTGTTGCCCTCTCGCCCACAATCAACCTCTGCTGCTAAAAACAGTCAACCTGCAGTGATGTTTTGAAATGGAGACACATATCGTACCTTTTCCCGGAAATCCTGGCCATTATTTTAAGGCATAAACCAACCATAGGGGTACACTCAGGGGTAACCCTGCTGCTAACATTTGTTATTACATTAGCCTAAAACGATAATTATAGCCATACATATATCACAGTAACACTGCAAAATTAAAGACAGACAAACAGATCCAACTAAAATCACGTTTTGAGTCAGCAGTTATACAAACAGTAAGGAAAGCTTCAATACTTAAAGTTGTTGCAGTAGCGGACCAGCTCACCAATCTGGCTTTCTGCCCCTGGTAATGTGCACCCTGTAATGTTTGTCAACAGGAAACCTGTGTATACATCGCAGCAACGTATTAACTATGTGTGTGAGATGAATTAGAAGTTCCTCAGTTGTTCGCGGGTTATTTGGAAGCATCGTTTATTGAGCGTCTGGATGTCTTTACTGTGTACACTCACTGTTGATGTGATGGACAGTGAATCTGAATTCTGCCCAGGAACATATTCACGCCACAGTCGATAAAGGAAGGAAAAAAAGTTTAGTCTAGAAGGGTTAGGATGGAGACTGCTTCGTTGCCATGGTAAGCACTATTTCATCTTAACGTAACGTTAATACAAATATTTCGACGTTTTCTCATGTGGAAGTTGGTGTTCATCTGACAAATAACAGAATGTGTAAGTAAGTTACGCCATGTCATGGTTTAAAGTAACTTTAGAGCCGTTAGATCAGGCTAACATCGAACTAGCCGCCCTTTCTTACATTAATTTAAAATTAAAATATCCGAGCTCTAGCTAGTTATGTACTAATCTGACTGAATCTGAATGTAAAGTTAACGTTAGCTATGTCATTTGCAGTACAGGCCAGTAACGTTAGCTAACGTTAGGCTGCTAGATAGCTAATTGAACGTTACCCGATATCCCTTAACGTTAATTTTAGCTAGCTAGCTAGCTAACAGTAACTGAGTGCTGCACCCCAGTCATACTTTGCTCATATCGGTTAATTTGATTTTTTTTGGCTTAAATGGAACTGAACCTCAACTGGCAACATTTAAAGCTGAAGACTTGTTATATAATCAAAATGTAAAGGTAAATTCTGCATGTAGCGTTAGCTAGCTAGCTAGCTAGCTAGCTAATCTGCCAACTAACGTTAAATCATATTTAAAAAAGGTGAAGAAGTTCAGGGGCCGTCTAATGGCAGGCTAACGTTCATATTTATTACATTGTGATTATAATGTTTTATTTTTACCCTGCTTATTACCAAAATGACACTATGTAAAATAAGTTTTAGGACAGTTTAGCTAGTAAGACTGGTTCGTTTCTGTACACTCGGCATTAAATCTGGTTAACAACTGATTTTGAAAACGGGGTTTGGAGCGCCAACGGTCATAAAACATCAGTTACTAGATGGTGCCCGTTTTCGTTGGCTAACGTTAGCCTTCAAAACACTCCAATGAGCATCGTCACCTGTTACCATCATTTTCTTACTGATCTATCACTAACATTGATTACTTAAATAAAAACAATTTACCTGGCAAGCTAGCGTTTGCTTAATGTAGTTACTGTCCAGTCACTTAACTTTGTTTTACTTTTTGTTGAAGCTAAATTGACCATAAGCCTAGCTAACGTTAGCTACATAAAACTGACATTAGCGGTTTATAATCGGCTTTAACAGGGACTAAACACGCTCGATGGACATATTGAATCACATTTGACTTTGAGATCAATACAATTATCAATATCACAATAATTTGATTGCAGGGTACCCGCGGGGGTCTTAAAAGCATTGAAAAAGTCTTAAATTTGATACTCTCAAATTAAAGCCTTAAAAGCCTTGAATTTGGTATATAAAGTCTTGGATTTTGTTACAAAGGTCTTATGTTTTTTGCCTTTCCTAGGATTAATTTCATACCGTAACAAAGTTAACTGTTACTAATGTAGGATAATTAAAAATTCATGCAGCGTAACATTGAATGCACCTCGCGCTCCACCGTGTTGCCTTGAGGCCCACCACAGTGTGCACATAGATCCTGCCTCCGAAAAGGTGCACGGTAGTAGGCCAGCTCTACGGGATCCCCACATGAAAGAGCCAGCCTGACCTGGACAGTTGATGCAAGAACATGTCTTGGCTCCAGGATGTGACTCCCACAGGTGTAGTCCATGCTGTCATCTGACAGTGCCTCTGCTAGTGTGGCCTGGTGGCTAGAGGAGAGGAGCCGCATTGAGTAGATAACTCGTGGTTTGGAACATTCCATGCAGCCGACTACTGCCCGTGCGTGTTGGGCAGTAAACAGTCTGGACTCTTTCTGCTGCTTCTCCAGTGCGTCTGACATGAAGAAGTCAACACACATAGCATGCTTGTTCTTGTGGGACTGTTGGGCAGAAGGTCGATGGGCGTCAACTGTGTCTTTGCCCATAACCTCAGCCAGAGTCAAGTAATGGTCACCTATTTCAATAAAGCACAACACAAACATGTATTAAAGTGTTTTGCTTTCAGCTGTGGGTGTAATATGAATATGTGAACAGGTGAAATATTAGGCTAAAGCACAATCCACAAGGTTTGCTTGCTTTACAATGTAGTGAATGTTAAAGTAAAACAAAATAAAAATAAAAAAATTCTTACGAGAGGCATCAGGCATTGGGTCAGGAAGCCAGATCATCCTTTCAGGCGGGAGGACTGGTACTGAACAGCAGTCAGTGTCATCACATTTGCATATCTGAAGAAAGAAAGAGACTTATTTAGCTATATTGCATTTTTCATACATGGAATGCAGCTCAAAGTCCTTTACAGCCAATATATAATAAAAGAAACATTACGAGTTATACATAAAAACAGAAAAACACAGGGAAAATAAGATTACCTGAAACAGATACTGGCGTTGCCGGCAGTGTTTCTGCACCCACTCAGTGAATGCTGGATCCTTGTCTGCTTGTTGCTTGGTCACTGTTGCAGGATTGATTGCTGGGAAGAGTGTGGAGATAACCTGCATGACAGAATCTTCCTCTGCATCTGTGACTGCATTTATGATCGTGATTGGCTCTCCCTTCAACTTTAGCTGACTGTAGCGTCCTGCCACTGTGTCCAGCACTGGCGCAACTGAAGTACTCCAAGCCTCAGCAAGTTGTAGGTTTTTCTCGCCAGCTTTGCGGATCTCTGCCATAGAACTGCACCTCTTTAGCAGGTTTTCCATGTCCTCAGCTGTTTTGTCTCTCTCCAATGCACAGTTCTGCAGGCCGATGTTGAGTATAGCCATCACCCTCTTAACTGGATTCTGCCAGCTCTGGCCTGGAGCTGCTCTGCAGGCAATGAGCATGTCCAGTTCTAGCATCTTAAATATTGTGATCAGACTGAGCTGAACTTTGACCAGTAGGGTGCGATGTTCTGTTCCACTATCACTGTACTTGACATGGATTGGTTTCCATCCTGAAGGGTCTTCCTGTGCGAGCCTTACTGTTGCTGCTGCATTTCTGTATGCTGTAGACTTTTGGAAGACAGAGTCCTGCACCACGATCTTTACCTTGCCACTGTACCATGAACCCTCTGGCTGACTAGGGACATTAGGTTGCATGTATACTGTGGATGTGATGGATCCCTTGCTCGTCATGTCATGGTCCAGTGCTGCCAGTTGGCTGGTTGAAGGTGAGATTGAATGTCGACCTCGGACACCGGTGGACACAGGCTCCCCTGGTTCTCCAACCGGGATCTTGGCCTTATCGTCGATGAATAAGACAAATATGTCTGAACTCAGCTGATACATGCGTAGACGCAAGAACTTGAAGAGTGCAGCACAGAAGTGTGCATCAGGGTGAGATGCTCAGAGCGGTCTTCGCTGGATCTTGTACTTGAGTTCAAAGCGTGAAGTGAAGTTCAAGGCTCTCCGGGTGTAGGAATTCTGTGGTGCAAATTGCAATCTCACAAGGGCTTTGTTGGACACCTTGGTTCCTTCAGGGCATTTGGACTTCACCTGTTCAATGAGATCCTCTAGCGACAACCACTGTGACAGGTGGGCAGTGCCATGTCTCCCATCATCTGCTGCAGTGACTTTATTGACTGCTTCTTCCATCTTAGAGAAGAATTCCTCAAAGTTTTCACCAGGACGACTGTTAAGGGTGCGCAAGTCGAGAGTAATGCCAGGCTCTCCCGGGAGAGCCACTTGGATGCGCTGGTTCATGAGGATTCAATGGGGCTGAAGAATCATGGGAGATTTCCTGATAAATTGCCTCTACAATGCTTGGTGTCACCCTAGCCACGTTTGCTACCTTCCTCTTTAATTCTTTCTTCATGTACCTGGTGTGATACTGTGGGAGAAATGGCTGCAGAGAACTGACAACTAGAGTGGTCTGGGTCAGCTGCTCGTCCTGTGTTCTCCTTTCCACTTTACACAGAAAGATGATGCCAGTCTTGCTGCGCCCAGGTTGGTATTTCAGCACATCGACAGGTACAGACAGCTGGATTCTGTTGATGAAGTCAAATCTGTGCCATGAACTTGCAAACGGTTCCAGGTGTACAGTCTCATCCAGGAGCACAGGTGTTAGAGTATCTGTTTGACACATAACATTGTCCAGCAACTGGTACCTTGCAGCCACCTCGGGGTGTTTTTGTGGTGTGTCACAGAAATGTTCTCAGATACAACTCTGACAGGTTTGCTTGAGCTATGATTTGCAGATGTAGTATCACTCTTCCTCTTCAGGTACTCCGCATAGTTGCGAAGGCAGGTGGCAAGACTGAAAAGGTTCTCCTTCAGTGCTCTCCAAGCATCAGTTGAGGACATGTATGGTTGGTCACACAAAGACAACAGGGCTTGGTAGTGATTCTTCAGAAAGGCAGCACACATGGGTTGCTCCTTAATTTTCTTTCTCTTCATTTCATTGCATCCTTCAAAGCTCCAGCATGGTGGAACAGGAATCACATCTCCGTCATGGTGAGACGCATCACGTATCACAGTCTGCTGGTTTGTGATGTACCAAAGGCAATTTGTTAGCATCTGAAAATACAAAAAAACAAAATGGTGTCAGTTATTTAATATTAAAGTTGTTTAATATTTTAATGACTCTTTTATACATTTCATTTTAGTACAAATTTAGAAAACAGAATGACGATGGTGATACCTCATAATAGCAGTGTTAGAACTGATACAAACACCAATCCACTACTATTACCACTGCTAGGTACTAGTACTGAGCATTTGAGCAACTAAATGACAATATAGCTTCACTCCAGATGTAGTGTAGAAAAGAAGTGACCACTGTTAGTGTACCCCTATGGTTGGTTTATGCCTTAAAATAATGGCCAGGATCTCCGGGAAAAGGCACGATTTGTGTGTCTCCATTTCAAATATCACTGCAGGTTGACTGCTTTTAGCAGCAGAGGTTGATTGTGGGCGACAATACTGTCGTGGTTAGCTCGCCGAAACTCTACTGTCGAAGTTGCTAGCTGGCTCGGCAACGTTAGCTAATGTCCGCTAGCATACGTACATACGTAACTATAGCCAGTTAGCTTTGTGTGTAACGTAACAAAAACCCACCCATCTCGTAGGAGTGAAGCTTAATATTTCATTCAATAACATTATGGTACAAAAGGAGAGCTAACGCCACAGGTCTTATGTTGACAACGTGGACGCAGATATAAGAAACTCCAAAGGCAGTCGTAATATTTACCTAGCAGGCTAAGGCTAACGCTGTTGCGCTAACATTTAGCAAACGTCAGCGTAGCGTTAGCTAGCTAGCTGTCTAAACTTGTGAAAAGCCGAACAACATCCCCGTTCGAGCTGTGTTTCACTTTCCTTCCAATAATATTATAAACATAATAAAGACACCAGGATTCGCTCGAGACCAAAAGCCATATTTAGCAAGACCAGTAGCAGAGACCAAGACAAGTCCAAGTCCATAGAAAAACGTATCCAAGTCTCGAGTCCAAGTACCGCCCTGTAATACCATAATTAAAATATTATAGTTCACTTACCGTCAGCAAAAATGAGCCTTGGTTTGTGCTCTCTGGAAGAGAAAAGCCCACTCCCCGGGTCTGCAGGCTCCCCAGAATGCCATTTTTTCAGCTCGTCTTTTTTGGTCTGTACAACTTTCGGTGGGGGCAAATGAGTAAATTGCTGTGCACGAAACAGCATGTCAAATGCGGACGGAGTCGGGGTACTTTGAGCCGTGGAGGGCACAGATTCTGGGCAAATAATCTACACATTACACATGTCCATCATTGTAAAAGAAAGAATAACTCTTACTTACTCTCCTTCTACACATTACATATTTGCTGTGCATATTGCATTCTCGCCACCTACTGGCGACTATTCAGAACAGCAAAAGTTACCAGTGCCTTTGTACGAGACGACAAGGATTGTCTTTGTGAACGACCGTGTAGGTTTGTATTATTTCTTCCCCAAGCTCATAAAATAAATTTGGGTCGCACATAAATTGACCGGGTTGGTCGGGTACCGGAACCAAACAATTCATTTTGTTATGCCCTAGCCTAGTTTGTCATCCGAAATGGAAAAGTGTCGGTTAGCCTAGCCTAGTTTGTCGTCTAAAATGGGAAAGTGTCGGTTTAATCCGCTGTGGTCACAGAATCCGAATTACGTTTGGGTCAAGTCTGTGCCAGGTAATGACCGCGAGGCCTATTGCTGTTGGTGCCGAAAAGCTTTTTAGCTAGCGACGATGGGTGTTACAGTCCTGGACTCTCATATGAAGGGTGCCAAACACACAGCGTGTAGTACTGCTCGCCAGCACCAGGCACCAATTGTGCAGTTCTGTGCACCACCGCAGACCTCTTCGGTTACTGATACTGCTGTGGCTAGCAGTAATGAAGAAATTGCTACATTAGAAGCATTGCCACCACAGCCAAGGAACATCCTATCGTACTGTGGCTCGACACCAACGCTGCAGGCAGAAGTGATGTGGGTCCTCAAAACAGTCTCGGAGCACCACTCTTACACATCGAATGAGAACATTACAGAGATTTTTAAAACCATGTTTCCTGACTCCGAGGTTGCAGCTACATTCTCGTGTGGAAGCAACAAAACTGCATATATAACTAAATTCGGGTTGGCTCCCTTTATAACTAAAGAACTGACTGACCAGGTAAATATGGCAAACAGGTTTGTGGTCATGTTTGATGAGAGCCTCAATAAGATGACGAAAAGTAAGCAGTTGGACCTTCATATTTGCTACTGGGTTAACGACCACGTCCAGTCAAGATACTTGGGCTCACAGTTTATGGGTCATGCAACGGCGGTGGACCTGCTCAAACATTTCAAAGTAAGTTTTTTTCTGAATTGTATCTGCACTATCGTTAGCTAACTGTTAGCAGGATGTCGCCTTTTTCTTCAGGGAACAATATTGTAAATGTTGGCCTTGTGAGGATAGCTATTTCAAGATTAATTTACTTTTATATGACCACTTTTTCATATTGGTGTACTAATTTTGCCTTTTTTTTTTTAACTGTACGACTGTCGTGTGTTTACCTCCTTGCAAATGTGTTGTAAAACTGGATGGTGAAATTCTGTCACGTAGCTTACTGATTTATAATGCGCTGCTGCCACCTAGTGGACATTTCCTGCAGTGTTATTGAATTAATGACGGCAATGATTGCCTACCAGAAGTACATCCCTGTATCTCACCACTCAGACAGAACCCTTTAACCTTGAGGCCCCAACCTCAATCACACTATTAATATATTACTATAACTTATACTATATATCAGTGGTTCCCAACCTGGGGTCCGGGGACCCCTCAGGGGGGCGGCAAAGATCACAGGGGGTGCGCAAGTCTTTATCTGGTTTGAGGTTGAGGTAAAAAAAAAATATTTGCACGTTAAACAAATTATGATAATACACTAGAATATATAATGTATACAAAAGTCTGTATAAAAACTATGTATTTTTGTTCTCGCTTAAAATTGTAGGCAGGCTACTTAGTAGGCCAAACCTCCGGGGCCTCTTAACCTGTGACCCTTGTTGTCATCAGGTCAGCTGTTAGCTGCTATCATCCTCGTTTTTCCTGCCGCCACGGCATCACTATTTTATGAATGAAACATGGCGGAGAAACGTAAAAGTGCTGATAACTCCTCTGTATCAAAAAAGAAAGTAAGGGTCTATCTCGAGAGTTACCTCAACTTCGGTTTCGGAGGGGGGGCTCAGCTTTTCTTAGACATGAGTTGAGGGGGCGCCAAGGAAAAAAGGTTGGGAACCACTGCTATATATTATATTATTATAACTATTATGTATATAATACGTGTTTGTTTAAAATTGTCTTTTCATGTCTTTTAGGAGTGTGTATGTGACCTTGACTTGAGGAAGATGTGTCTATGGATGGACCCAATGTCAATTGGCGTTTTTTGAGATGCTGCAGCAGGAGCATGCAGAGCATTTTGGGGGTGCTCAGCTGGCAGTGGTGGGGAGTTGTGGCCTGCATACTCTCCATAATGCTGTCAAATGTGGATGTGGAAGTTCCTAAGAGCTCTGCATACAATTTTCCACAACGTGCCAGCAAGAAGGGAGGATTTCTGTAATCTCACAAAGTCCAAAGTCTTCGCTTTTCCTTTTTGTGGTCACTGCTGGGTCAAGAATCTCCCAGTGGCGGAGAGGGCCCTTGTTATCTGGCCAGACATGATGAAGTATGTTGAAGCTGTTAGCACCAAAAAGCTTCCTAACCCTGGGACGTCCTCCTATGATACCATTGCCGCAGCAACCAAAGACCCTCTCATTCTGGCAAAGCTTCACTTTTTCATGGCAGTGTGTCGAAGTGTAACACCTTGTGCTGCCTTTCATTGGTAATGACTTGGCTGAACTGCTGAAGGTGAGGTGAATCTTCTCATTTTAGTGTCATATTGTCAAATCTCCTCTCATTCACACTTACGCTAAGACTACAGCTAAGACTGAATTAATTGAAAATGCTAATATTTTGAATAGTCAGAAAATTAGTCTCATTGAATAATACTGAAGAAAAAAAAGAAACATTGTAAACTCAGAGTGCTTATTTTCATTATTACAGTGATATGTATTGTAAAATATGTATATTTTTGTCTTTTCATAGAGTTTGCTGAGGCGATTCATCAAACGGGAACTTCTCAATGATGCCACACCTCAGCATTTGGTCCGGCTTGATGTTAGTGACACGCAGTCCAGGGTTCATCTAAGAGCTGTTGATATTGGCATTGGAGCTGAGGCTGCAATAAAGGTATTTAGGAAATGCAGGTTGTGACCAGGTTGTTCCTAGTGTCCCTGTTAATCTGGTGTACTCAGCCCTTCACTGGATTAGCTAGAAGGAAAGAGGAGGGAGAGGAAGCTATTTACTTAATTTAGTCCCCATTCATCCTTAGGAACGTCAGCAGCAGAGTAGATCCACCGAGGAGCTTTCCGACCTCCAGTTCAGAAAGGAATGCATGGAGGGTCTGTCCAAAATTGTGAAGAAGATTCAAGAGAAGAGCCCTTTGAATTTCCCAACTGTAAGACAAATGACTTGTCTTAACCCGGCCATGATGTATACAGATCCTGAATTGTGTCAAGGCCAGATGAAGTGTCTAGTCAAAAGGTTTCTACAAGACAAGCAGTTGGACGGGGTTGCTACAGGTACATAAGATTAAGTCCTGACGTTAGGCATACAATTTACAAAAGAAACACATGTACATTTGATTGGATTATTATATATATGTAAGTGCTTTTTCATTCACTCTTTCTTTAGGTGATCTGATCATTCAACAATTTGCACAGTTCCTGTCCCTGGAGGTGAGGAATGAGAAGTTCCTGTCCTTCAAGCCCCTGGAGAAGAGGCTGGATGTGTTTCTCCATCCTTACATAAGTCAGCCCTACCCACAGCTCGGGGCTTTTCGTCAGAAACCTTCTGCTCCTCTCCCATGGGCAGGCTACGGTGGAGAGGGGCTTTTCTGTTAACAAACAAGTCGAATAGGAATAGAATAGAGAATAGGCCTACACACCCGTGTGTGCTACAATGCTGTTGCGTATGTATTAAATATGACTGATAATTTAAATAAAATGTTATATTTAATTAAATTCTACTTGTACATAATTATTTTCTAGGGTTTAAAACGTACACAGATTTGACATTTTCCCCTCATACTTCTGTCGGAATGGGTACAAAGTTGGCATTGAATTTCATTTGAAATGCTATTGAAAAGGTCTTAAAAAGCCTTGAATTTAAGTTGGAGGATCCTGGGGGTACCCTGTGATTGGTACTTTTCTGTTTCATGTTTATAGCAAGGGTAACTTTGGTAAACTGTTAGTTGTTGTTTGTTTGCTTGTTTGTTTCACTAGTTATCCTATAAAAAGGTGGTTCTTGCTAAGAATATCATCTTCTACAAAATGTCAGGAATACACCGTGTTCATTGCAAAACAGTAGTTTGCAATACTAAAAATACTGCATCCTCACAAAAGAGCAGTATTATTTGATAGTAGCTTTCACATAGTGTGTCTGTTTTTATGTTGGTATGATGTATAGTGGAAGATCAGAAAACGTGGGCAGAAGTTGGGAGAGAAGGCAATGCAAAGATGATGGACATCATACCACAATAATAGTTGTGTGTATAAGCCTGATCAACAAGTGAAAAGAGTCAGGTATGTTATTGTCATATTAGTTTGTTGCATGATGCAAATTACACACCTGTAATCCGAATCTATCTAGTATTTGGGGCAGGCGCAGTGCCACTCATGATTTTTATGTGTTGCTCTATTTTTCAACCCCCTGTGTGTTCAAAGGTTCCTAGACTTTCTCTATTACATTGTAGTTGAATTATTAATTACCTCTGTATATTAATCTCTTACAGATAAGAGGAAAGAGTTTGAAAACTGATTTGACGACCACTGCTGAATTGGCCTGCTCAGAGGAAGAGGCACTAATGATTCCAGAAAACAGGAAGCCAAAGAAGAAGACCTACACAGACTTTGAAATGGGTAGGTAATAAACTATTATTAAATCATAGCCATCTATCAACAGTAAATATTTTAACGCTTTGGAAGTTGTACTTAGGTTACATTTTGTATTCAAATGTAACCCTAACGTGCAGTGAAGGAGCGATACCACACGTCCTTCCTGCTGCTGTCAGACTTTATAATCAACACTGCTCCAAGTAGACCATATGTCACACCATATGTGACAATTTACTCACGTGCAACATCAATGTACACCTTATTATGCAATATCAATAACTACTCTGTGCAATACTGTGAACACCGTGTTATTATAATTTCTGTCTGTATACTTAACTGTTTGAACTGCTTTATTCTTGCATTTTTACTGATGCTTTTGTCATTGCACTTTCCTTTTGGTGCAGTATCACTGAAAATGTCCACCACTGTGGGATTAATTAAGGATCTTATCTTATTTTAAATTTTTATATGTTTGTATTTTTCAGATCTCTCAATTGCCATGATGACCAAGATATTCAATGGGGAAATGTGGAAAGCTGCCATATTCCCAGTCATTACTTTGCCAAATCATCTGTGGTAAGTTTACAAAAATCGTAATTGAAAATGGGAATAGGAAGTAAAGAGAGGACAGCATAAAATGGCACCTTTTAGTATAAAAAGTAAATACTTTTTAAATAATTGTGATTACTATGAAACCTTGATGTTAGCCCTTTTAGAGAGAAAGTTATTGTATATTTTATGGGACGATGTATAACATGCTATTTAAAGCTTTCATTTACAAAGTGATCTAAATACATATTGTCAGAATGGCACTTTAACAGCGGTTGAGGCTAGATGGGATACAGCTACGGTGACAACAGTTAAGTGTAGGCACCAAAACGACTAGTTAAGTTCAGGAAACAGATCGTGGTTTGAATTAAAACTCTAGAGGAACGAAGCACATGTTAT